>NW_026623550.1:166714-173688 GCF_030028575.1 Malurus melanocephalus
GGTGCAAGAGAAGGAAAAGGCACTTACAGGGCCGGGGTCTCGGTCTGTCGCTGTGGCAACGCAGAGGAGCAGCGGGAGGAGGAGGAGCTGGAGCGCTGTGGCAACGCAGAGGAGCAGCGGGAGGAGGAGGAGAGAAGGGGGGATATGCTGTGTCACCACTAAAGTCCCCCAGGAATGTCACCCACCTCACCCTYGGGTGCTCACAGCAGGGCCAGAGCAGCAGGACAGCAGCAGGGTGGTCCTGGGACCCCACCAGCCCAGCTCACTGCCCTCCCAGCAGGGTGATGGTCAGTGGGGGATGWTCCCCCCCAAACCCCTGCCAGCTGCAAGCCCCCTGCCCCTCCAGCCCAGCCTGCAGCCCTGAGGTGTGGACAAGTGACCCCACCCTGGGGAAGTGCCCAGGTAGGAAGGGCCTGGGGAGCAGAGGGAGCCCCAGAGTCCCCCCACCCTCTGTCCCCAGGCTCTCTCAGCCCAGCCACCCCAGCCTGGCTCCCCCTGCACTCACCCCTGGACTCTGTGTCATGGACCCCTCGGTCATCCTTGGCGAGGAGCTGGGCCTGGGCCCCCAGCGCCCCTGAGAGCGCCAGCAGCCCCGAGGCACTGCTGATGCCAGCGAGGCTGGCAGGCTGCATTCCAGACGGGTGAGGCGTCAGCGGGATGGGGGGAGCGTGGTGCGAGAGGTGCTGGGTCTGCAGCTGGTGCTGGAGAGGAGAGAGAGGAGAGAGCAGAGTCCAGGGGCTGTGCCAGGACAGCTGCTGGCCAAGGAGGGGCAAGAGGCAGCCCTGGGTCAGCCAGCCTGGGTGTGGAGGGGCCCAATAAGGGTCTGGGGGCCACCATGTCCATCCCAGCCTGGGCTGGATGGGGGACCCTGCCAGGACCCGGAGAACTGAACCACTCGAGGTTATTCTCGAGGGAATAAGAGTGGGGATGGTGGTGACCCCCCAACCCGGGCCACAGGGCGTCAGGACACAGGGACACACACCGGCCACCCCCAGCTGCATCTCTGCCATCCTGAGTCCTGTTGGCAGCCCCTCAAACCAGCTCAGTTTGGCCCTCTCCTCCCCCCAACTCAGCCATGGGTGGGAAAAGATACTGAGGGCAAGGGGCTGTGCCAGGGAAAGGAAGAGGGGTCTCCATCCCGGGGGTGGCAGGAGGGTTCCAGCCTGGGTGTGACAGGAGAGGTCTCCATCCCAGGGATGGAAGGAGGAGTCACCAGCCCAGGATGGCAGGAAGGTTCCAGCCCGGCTGTGACAGGAGGGGTCACCAGCCCGAGGGTGGCAGGAGGGGTCTCAACCCCAGGAATATCAGGAGGGTTCCAGCCCAGGGGTGGCAGGAGGGATCTCCAGCCCAAGGATGGCAGAAGGGGTGACCAGCCCGGGTGTGGCAGGAGCCTGGCAGGTGCCACCATGACAGCCCTGGCCCGGGAGCGGCGGGAAGGGGCGGGCAGAGGGTTGACGTACCCCGATGGCCGCGTTCAGGTCGGTCATAGTCACCTGCTTCGCACGCTCCACAGCCTGGACCACCTGCTGCTGGTGCTGTGGGGAGACAAGAGCGGGGCTGGGGCAGGCTCCTCTCCCYCCCTGGGCCCCAAGGGAGCTCTGCACACCCGGCTGGGGCCCGAGGGCTCACCCACCTCCTGAGACAGGAACGGGATGAGCTGGGCGCAGATCACGTTGAGCCGCTTGGCGATCTCCGTCTGGAGGGAGAGGAGGGACAGAGCCCGTCAGGGCAAGGGACAGAGCAGACCCCGCACCGAGGGACCCCAATGGTGCCAGGAGAGGCCCCCGACCACGGGTGCTTGGCCCAAGCAGCCTCARGGTACTGGCAGCCAGCCCCGAGAGCTGCTGAAACATCTGGGGGGACAATTCCTGTTCCTAACAACACCCCTTCGAAAATCCAGCATCCTCTATGCCCACCCCGAGAGCCCTGGGGTGTCTTCCACCTCCKCCCTGGCAGAGACATGAAACCCCAYGGCCCRTGGCACTGAGACCACCCCCAAGCGAGTCCCTGCAGGCTCCCCCCTCTCCCAGCCTGCAGGAAGCCCTGGAGAGGTGCTCTCCTCCCAGCTGCTGCTTTCCTGCAACGCTCGAGTGCCACCGGCAATCAGGAGCACGGAGCACGGGGAGGGAGAGCAGCGCCGGGCTGTGCCGTGCTCCCGTGGCACCCCTCTGTCACCTTGCAGAGCCCCAGATTCCTGTGGCACCCCTCTGCCACCTTCCAGGGCACCATGATCCTGTGGGACCCCCCTGCCACCTTCCAGACCCCCAAATTCCCGTGGCACCCCTCTGCCACCTTGCAGACCCCCGTGTCCCTGTGACAATCCCCTGCCACCTTCCAGAGCACCTCTCGTGTCCCCGTGGCGCCCCTCTGCCACCTTCCAGACCCCCAAATTCCCGTGGTATAGCCCTGCCACCTTCCAAACCCCCAAATTCCTGTGGCAACCCCTGCCAGCTTCCAGAGCCCCCTCCAGCCCCACCCTGCCCGGCCCGGGCGAGGGGACAGCCCAGACATTCAGCTATGCCCGGCCCCACAGACAATCCCCGGGAAGAAGCCCCAGGGGCTGCGGGGACAGTCCCCTGCCCCCGGTGGTGGCAGAGAGGACGGACACTGCTCGAGGCGACAGCGGAGCCACTCACGYAGGGCGGAGGACACGTCCCCACCCCGGAGAGGGGACAGAGATCAGGATGGGCTCTGGAATGGGCAGGGGATGCCCTGGGCACGGGAGTGGAGTTAAAATGCTGTCTCAAAGCCCTGAACACCCTGGTGGGGAGGATAAAAACACTACAGAGCCAGCACRGGGCTGAGAGGAGCCCCCCGAGGAGACCAAAGGCTGAAGGACCCCAACAGCCAGSAGCTGACCCCTGGATGTCCCCACCAGGACCTCGGGCATGTCCCCATGCCCAGCTGGCACTGGTGCTGAAATGCCAGGGTGAAGGGGCATGGCACTGCCCGGCTGGTGTGGGGACAGACCTAGGGACACTCTACACTGCCCTCCAGAGCAGCTGCCGACCTGCTCTTGCCAGCCCCAGAGCACAGAAACAATCTGGCACCTGCCCTCGCTTCCCCTTCTGAGGGAGGAAAAAAGAGAAAGAAAAGAAAGGAAGAGGTGGGGGGAGYGAGGAGATTTGGCAGCCGGCAGTTCTGGGAAGGATTTAGCTGTCTCCYGGGGCCGGCAGTGATGGATTCTCTTCCCTAATGCACTGATGGGCAGCAGCTCCTTGGGGAGAGCTGCCTCCAATTCACTCGCACTCGTTAATGTGCAATTTACTGGCACTTTAACGCTCTCAGCATGAAAAATGATCACRCTGTTTGCAGCCCCCCCAGCCACCGGCACTGTCACCTCCCCTCTGGCTCGCGGTGAGCAAGTCCAAGGCCAGGCAGATTCGGGGAGGTGGTTTTATAGAAAGCTACAGGCCCCTTCCATGCCAAAAACAAAGCAACAATAAAAAATTAATGTCTCCTGCTCGTTCCCGTCTTGATCCTCTCCTGCCAAGCCTGTGGCTGCCTGGAGAGCTGCACCACCACAGCCAGCCCCCAGCCCCATTTCCTTCTAAATAAATCCAGAGCAAAACCCCACGCTTTGGCCTTTGCTGATGCCAGCGCTGCTGGGCATCTGGGGAGCTCCTGGGGACACCGGGMACAGCAAGGACAGAGGCCACACCACGCCACCTCCATCGGGGGATCGCTGCCTCTGGGACCCTCCTGTGCCTGTGAGCAGCTCAGGATTTGGGGGAAGGGGGTGGAGAGCTGCAATCCCCCCAGGGCAGCGATAACCCGCGGCTCTGCGCCGGCAGTGCCCGTTCCTCACACAATGGCCGCTGGCTGTCAGAGCAGACTTACGGGCCCTTGTTAAAAGTGCCGACAGCTCWCTGGCCGGCGGCCAGCGGCACCTGGGGCTGGCAGAAAACACGAGCCTGCGAGGGCTGGGAGAGAACCAGCAGCCAGAGGAGAGGAGCTCGCAGCTCCCCGGGCTGGGCGGACCCTTGGCATGGTCCCTCAACAAGGGCAGCTTCACACCTCAGGGATACCGGGACAAGGAGAGCAGCCCAGAGCGGCGGGGACACCCTCCCGGCGGGCACAAAGCTGGCATGAGAGCCTGACAAGCTGTGCCCTGTGCTGGGGACAGGGGCCAGCACCGCCCCGGCGCCCACCCGAGCGGGATCCTGCGCAACAGTTGGCGTYGGCGGGCGCGGGGCGGGCAGGAAGGCGGCGGCAGCGCCTCGCCAGGCTCCTCCGCAGCCTCTTTAAAAATAGATGAGAAGAAACCTTCTGTCTCAGAGCAGCTGGTGACCCGGAGCTCGGCACAGGGGAGGAAAGGGAGGGAGGGAGATGAGGAAGGGAGGGAGGGAGGGATGGGAAGCAGCGAGGGAGGATGCGCAACCCTGAGCCCCCCGGAGAGCCCAGCCTGCACCCACAGCCCAAAACCTTTCTTTTCACCTCAGAATGCTCCTCAGCCCCTGGGTGAGCTGTCCCCAGTGGGCAGCAGACACCTGCAGAGGTGGTGAGGCAGAGCTCATCACCCTGCTGYGACCCTGCAGCCCCCCTTGCCATGAGGAAGAATCCAATTTCCTTTACAGTCCCCGCACAACCACTCACAACTGCTGTGAGCAGCCACACAAACACAAATCCTCCACCACTGATCTCTGCCTGGCACAACTGGCACAACTGACCCATCACAGGGCACCCTGAACCCAGCRACCAGAGCACAGAGGGATGTGTGGAGAGCTCAGGAGGCAGCCAAGGCCATTAGGCAGAGCAGCACAAAGCTTCCAAAGCAAAGAGAAGGGGACACATCCCCTACAAGCCTACAGCAAGGAGCAACCTCCTGTGTCATCTGGGCAAAGGGACGGCCCTGAAGGGCACAGGTGGCACAGTGGGGCCAGGGAGCTGGACCCAAGGAGCTGGACAGCATTCCCAACCCAGCCAGACTCACCTGTTTGTGCATCTCGATGTTCAGGCCATAGGACATCTCGTAGTACTGTCAGGGAGAGAAGGAGGCATCAGCACAGCTCACTGAACTCACAACCTGAGAATTCTCTCCAGGGCTGGCACAACAGGTCAGCGTGGCCAGCGACAGCCATGGGGACAACACAGTCCCCTGCTCCTCTTCCAGAAGCACAGGTTGGGATGGACACAGCCCTTCCTGGGCTCCTGTAGGAATGGGGATAACCCAYACAGGAGCAGCTTTGTCACCCTGCTCAAACACCAAAGCTCTTTTTGGGGGAAAACCAGACACTAACAGCCACAGGAACCAGACCTCAGGCCACACAACCCAAAAGGAAAGGGAAGGCAAAGCATCCCTGTATGTCCTTTGATGGWTCAGAGGAGATCCCACACCACCCTTCCCCTTTCAGGTGGAGCTCACTAACCATGACATAGTGACGCTGGATTTCCGTTTTTTCTGT
Organism: Malurus melanocephalus; assembly: GCF_030028575.1. Classification (NCBI taxonomy): domain Eukaryota; kingdom Metazoa; phylum Chordata; class Aves; order Passeriformes; family Maluridae; genus Malurus; species Malurus melanocephalus. The sequence goes on from NW_026623550.1 coordinate 172,120, forward strand.
TGCCAGCTTTTCGCATTCTAACTTCAAGCTGTAAAAATAAAGAGGAGAGAGAGGGAGAAGGAGCCACCCCCCCTGGTCCTCCCACTGACAGGATTTCCCTGGCTGGACAGAGCACGAGCCCTCCCGGTGTGCCACATGCTTCAGCCTCCTCTCCCAGCACAAGCCAAGAAAACCACCTGAAAGAGGGTGGGAAGGGGGCTGATAAAGAGGAGACGGACGGCAAAGGGATCTGGGCATCAGGGAGCAATTTGCACGGACTCTTAACCCCCTCCCCAGCATCTGCTTCCCAAATGGAGGGAGCTGCAAAGCCCCAGCTGCGTTTTAAACCTTGCTCTGCCCTGCACCGTGTGGGGAAGGGGAGGTGATCCTGGACAGCAGCCTCATGGACCAGAGGGACTCCAGGTCCAAGTGATGGCTCTGCCTCAGACCAGGAGCTGGGTGCTGGAAGCCAGCACCTCCTCCTGGGTTTTTTGGCAGCCAAAAGCTGAGTTTCCCCCTCAAACAGCGCCGTTTCAAGCTACCAAGGTGGTGTTTGGCACAGTCACCCTCTGTAGGGACCAGCACTCACGGCCACACTGGACAGTGGAACCACACTGGCCAGCAGGAGCTTGTTGCTCCTGCACCAGTGAAGTGCCCAGTTCACCCACTGGCATGGGAATCCTGGCAGCTTCTCACCTGTGGTATTGGTTCTGCAGGAACTGGAATTCCTCCTTGATGCGATCTAAAGTCTCAGGGTAAGTCAGCTTGAGGGACTGGGGGGTGCTGGGGATGGCGCTGGCAGCCACGGCGGCTCCCGAGGCAGCGGAGGGTGCCTGGAGATGGGCCTAGGCAGAGATGGGACCTCCGAGGTCATTGCTGGTGCCCAGCAAGGCTGGCACACCCCCAGGGGCTTCCTGCACCCGGGGAAGAGGCTGTGGGCACATCTCGGGGAGCAGCACATGCAGGGGGTGCAGAATGAGTTACTGGAGGGGAAACTGATCCCAGCCAGGCACCAAGGACCATGTCAGCACCGATTTGGCCACCGAGCCAGAGAGGATTAATGACCACGGGTGGCACTGGGCATGGCACAGACCTAGTGGCCTGTCCTTGCCCGATTGCCACAGAGCTGAGCATCCTGCCTGCCCATCACCATCACACCATCACACCCCGGTGGATCCCGCTCCCAGCGCCTCACAAAGCCCGGCCCCGCAGCGCTGGGGCTCAGCACCGCTTTGGAAAGAGCCACAGCATCACTCCCGAGCATCATCACCGAGCGGGATTTGGGGTTTGGGGTGCAGGCCCTGCGGGGACCGAGGTGGCAGCGCCGCGAGGGGACGAGGCCACGCGTGGGCTCACCGGGGGCCGGTTCTGCGGGAACATCCTTGGCACCGGACAGGCCCGGAACCCTCCGGCCGCGGGGGCCCCGCCGCAGGCTCGGGACGGGGCCTGGAAACAGCTCCCAGCTCCRGATCAGGCCCTGGAGAAGAACCGGGGGGTCACCGGCCGGCGCTGCCCGGGGGCGCGGGGCTCTCCGGGAGCCGCAGCGGAGCCCCGGCCCCACCCGCAGCCCCCCCGCGCCCCGCGCCCCCC
>NW_026623550.1:174235-186680 GCF_030028575.1 Malurus melanocephalus
GCAGCCGAGCCGGGCCGAGCCCCCGCCCCGCCCCGCCCCGCGGCCGCCGCTCTGCGGAGCGCGATCAATGAACGAGCGCGAGCGCCAGCTCCACGTGGGGCCTGGCCCGTGCGGGCAATCGCCCCAGCCGCCAGCCAATGGGARCGCGCCGAGGGCGGCCGCCCCCACGTGGGGCGCGCGGAGCTGCCTTCCCATTGGTCAGCCGGGCCCCCGCCGGCGCGCGGGGTGTCAATCAAAGGAGGCCGAGCGGCGAACGAGGGGGCGGTGCCGCGGTTTAACCCGTGCGGGACCGGAGGGGAGCGGGTTCGAGACCGAGGAGGGGCCGCCGCCGTCACCCCATGCGGGATCCCGGTGCACAGAACGGCCCCTCCCCACCCTGCGGCGAGCACCCCACCTCCGCCACCGCAAAACGGAGCCGGGAGTTTGCACCGGAGCCGCTACACCCGCCGCCCCGGGCGGCAGCGGTTCGGCTTCGGGGCTTTTTGCTGGTAAACACAAGAAGCCGTCGTGTCCCGTTCCGTGTCCCTCCGCCCCCTGCTTTGTTTTTGTTTTGTTTTAATTAAGAAAATAAACGAACCCGACACCACCCACACAGCCCTCCCCGGGCTGCAGGTCCCGCCTCACCGGGAATTCCCTGCACCGTGTGATGGCGGGGAACGGCAGCATCGCAGTGCCCCGACAGCTCTGGCGCTGGTCTGGGAAGAGCTCCTAGGACAGGCTTCAGGGCCGAGCCCTTTTCTCAGCCCCARGAAAGGGGTCTGACAGCCCCTCAGTTCCCTGTGGTCAGCCCACATTCCGGGGGACGGTCAGATACCTGGACCGGGAAAATGACCCCCGTTGTCCCCATCCCAGCAGCCCTACAACATCCCTGTCACCGTCCTCCCACAGCTCCCCGTGTCTGCAGCCGGCAGGCCGAGGTCCACCCAACCCGCTTGGGTTTTCTCATGGATTCTCTGGTGGTTTTACTCCTTTCAGGGAGATCGGTGGTTGCTCGACATTTTCCGCTGCTGCAGGTCAATCCAGGCTTACAATGAGCAGGAAATAAAACATTTGAGGAGCGGCAGCTGTGAGGAGCCTGTCYGCCTCTCCCCCTCTTTAACCTTAATCCATGAACAGTCCAGCGCTTTCCTTCTCACCACAGCTCCATCCTCGCGGTCCAAAGGCAGCGATGGGTCGGCCATAGGACAGAYTCAAGCAGAGCTGGCAGGGTATGGGGTGGGAGAACCAGAGCCCCTCCTCAGGGACGGCARCTTGCCTCCAGCCCCTGGAAGAAAAGAACAATAACAATCAAAACCTCAACAAACCCGCTGAAACAGAGCAGGGCTGCGCAAGGGCCACCCCGCGCCTGCCCAAAGGACTCAGCAGTCCCGGTGGTGATGGGCTGTGTTGGCCCCTCGGGCTGGGAGCAGGATTTTCCAGCTCCGAGCCAAGTTCTGCTGCCTTGACTGAGTCAGGGACCGCCCTTGGTCCCCCCGTGGGAAGCCCAGCTCGTTTAGCCCCGTTTTGCCCTGTCTGTTCCATGGCAGGGCCGGGATTTTCTGAGAGCAGCTGCGATCTCAAATGGGAGATCTCYCGTTTCTCCAGCTCTGCTGAGGGCAGACAGGCAGAGAGACTCCCCCTCTCCGGAGCTGGGGATGCCCCTGTTCTCACTGCACCAYTCTTGGCCCCACACCAGCAGCCAGTGGGGTTTGGGCTCTGTCGAGGGAGGGGAGTGCTGGGGAGAGCAGCAGAAGAGCGGTCTCCCAGCCCTTATTATATTTTAAAATGTAATAACAGCATGATGTCTATTTTCGTAGACAGATCATTTCTGGAAGAGGCCCATAAATCTCAAACAGAGGGGAAATAATTTGGCCAAGGTCACGTTAAGGCAAAATATTAAAATAGAAAGGGAAAAAAGCAGTTTAGAGCTGGACTGAGGCACCATCTCTGTTCTTAAAYCTCCCTCCCCAGCCTGGGAACCCCGTCCCCCCTGCCCTTCAGCTTCCCAGCATTACACCATGGGGCTGAAAGGGCCAGGACACACACGAGGGGCTGGATGGGTGGAGAGACCGAGAGAGAAGAAGAGAACGGGGACCCCAGGAAGGGTCCTGGAAGGATCCTGCTGAGCCCCTCTGCCCGGGGGCTGCAGCGCCTGCTCACTGCTGTGCTCAGGGAGGCGTCAGACATGCGGGGTATGGGACAAGGGACAGGCTGGGCTGTCCCCGGGGCTGCAGGATCACCGCCATTAGGGAAGCATGGCCGCAGGGGTCGGCAAACGCCACTCCAGCACTGCCACTGCCACCTCTCCTGTCCTTGCCGGCTGTCCCTTTATCCCATCCATGGCACCAGGACTACAGCCGTGCCATCCATCACCATGGCTGCTCACTCTGTGCGTCCTGGAAGAGTCAGAGTGGGCAGGGGAGTGGCACAGGCTGGCAGGGCACCACCTGCTCGCCCCGGTGTCCACAGCCGCTGCTCAGACCAGCGGCAGGGATGGGTTGGCAGCSGGGTGATCCCTCCATGACCGAGAGGCACCTGCGGCCACGGGAGGCCTGGCAGCGCATCTCTGCCTCGGTGGAAATACCACAGCAGGAACGAGCCCAGGAAAAACCCCTCAGCCGCGGGTCAGACCTGYCCCTGAGCGGGAGGCAGGGCCGGTGAGGCAGAGCCAGCCTCCCCGCAGGTCCGGGGATCGGCAGCCAAGCCCTTCCCGAGAGCGCGTCCCTGGCAGCGCCGCAGCTCCGCGCGGACCCTGGCAAGCGGCGGAAAACAAAACTGCTGCTCGTAGCCTCTGGCTGCTTCCCCGGGCTCGGCTGCCAGCTYCCCCGCATGCCAGCGCGGCTCGAGCGGGGCCGGGGCTCCTGAGACACGGGGATGGCTCCAGCGGTGCCACCCCAGAGCCTCGGGGACATCCCCGGCCAGCGCCGAGCGCAGGTGACCCGGGACAGGAACCGGAGGGGACAGGCTGTCGCCTTTTTCTGCTGAGAAAGAGGAGACATTTAAAAACCCCCCCCGAGAGTGCTTTGCTCTTCGTCTTTCCTCCTTCTGCGCCGATTTAATTCCTTCTATAGCCCCTTTCTTCCCTTRGAGAGATCAAAGAAATCCGTGGAACCGGGCACATTTCAGCGGAAACGTCGATTAAAGGGAGTGGGGGAGGCAGCYCTGGTGGGATCAGAGGAGGAGGAGCAGGAGAAGGAGGAGAAGCGAAGCTGCAGGGAGCATCTGGCTCCTCGCAGTGTCCCGGCAGGACGGGCCGGGCCGGGCGGAGCGGGAGACACCGGAGTTTGGGCGGCGGCGCTGGCGGGGCTGGGGGCTCCTCCGGCCGGGGCTCCGCTCGGCCGCTCCGCCGGGCTCCTGCTGCCCCCTGCCGCCCCGGTGGGACGGGAGAGTGCCGCTGCCGGCCGGTGCCCCCGGGGTCTCTCGGGGAGCCCAGCCCGGACATTGCACTGTCCACCGCGCCGGGGCTCCCCGATCCCCGCAGGASAGCGGATCCCGGTCCGGCACCCACMTCCTCCCCGCGGGTGGGTGCGCTGGGGAAGGGTCTGCCACCACCCCAGCCGAGGGTGCGATGGCTTCGGTGTCCCCCAGAACATCCCCGAGCCGGGGCCACCTCCCCGAGCCGGGGCCACCTCAGGCCCCGGAGCCGCGGGCGCATCTGGCCGCAGCATCTCCCGTGGCCGCCGGCCAGGGAAGGGGATGTTTAGGGGATGAGTAACATCCTTCCTGGCAGGGCCGCTGCCCGCTCCTGGAAGCTGCTGCAGGCACAGAGCTCAGCCCCTTCGCCCGCCTCTTGCCCCGCTCAGCCRCGGAAAGGAGCCAAGAGCGGGGAGAAGCGTGGGGATGGGGCCAGGGCGAGCGAAGCCCGTGGAAGCGGCACCAGCCCCAGGTGCCAGGGAGAGAAAGGAGGGAGGATGCTGCGTGGCAYGGTGGGAAGCAGCCAGGAGGCACAGGTTGGGGGAGGCAGCTCCGGGCCCCCTCTAGAGCAGGGCTGGAAGCCAGATCCTGGCTGTGCGCTGCCAGAAGCAGCTTATTTTGGAAAGGAGGCGTGTTGGCAGAGGGCTTGGTGCGTGGAGCTGCTGACGCCGGGGAACAGGACGGCTCTCATCAGGTCCCAGCCGTGCCTCGCGGGCCAACGCTGCTTGGCTTCAGCCCGCAGCTCAATCTACCCCGGCACGGCCAGGACTGGATCCCCGACTCCTGAGTCACTCCACTTGAAAAGGTGGACGCTGCTGTCACGAGTCGCCATCGCCACGCTCCCCTGAGCCACAGCTAGCCCTGAGCGTCACAGGGGCTTCCTGGGACTCACCAAACTCCTGGGACTCGCCAAACAGGATGGACAGAGCTCTCTCGGACMGGCTCTGACCCATGGGGACAGGTASAAGTGCGAACCTTAAACAAAAAGGCACACAGGCTTCAGCCCACCCCTGCACCCTGCTTCCCCTCTCCTCAGCTCCCAGGAACCCAGCCCAGCCTCTCCAGGGGCTCAGAGCTCAAGGCAATGGGGTYCAGCCCAAAGCAGCACTATCAGGGTGCTGAGAAAGCCTAGGATGGATCCCAAATTTTCACATTGAAAATTTGAACTTGCTTTTCCTTCCCCAGGAGCCCTCCTGGCACCCACGGGGGCCGAGGAGCCAGCACAGGCAGCCCTTTTCCAGCACCCCTATCCTGCCAGAGACAGCCCAGGGAGCACACCTGGAGCAGGCTGCTGTGCCTGGACACGGCTGGGGAGCTCCTGCAGGATCCCCGTGGCTTGGCACGGCACGAATTTGGTCAGGTCTCGGCCCATCCCGCAGCAGGGCACAGCTGCGAGCCCGGGGATGGAGCAGCCGAGCTCCCGACACGCAGCAGCCGGCCCTGCCCTTCGGAGCCGCACACTGCAGCATTGTGGCCCGGCTGGTTTTTCCAGAGATGCATCCAAGGGGCGAAATGAGATCTCAAGGGAAGGGAGCAGGCACGTTCCTGGCTGTGTGGAGGAGCTGTCGAGGCAGTGCCAGCAAATGGGGCAGTTGCTGGGCACCGCAGCAGGCTAAAAAACCAAGCAGGCAGCTCCCAAAAACCTGGGCTGTGCCTCGCTGCCCGACTCCGGGGAGCTGCTGAGCCTTTGCARGGCTTTGTTTGCAGAGCTGCCCTGCCCTGGCACTTCCTCCGGCTTTGTTTAACACCATCAGATATGAAACAACCAGCCTGGAGGGCTGGGATGGGGGAAGGACCCTGCTGGGGGAGCGGGGAARTTCTTGTGGGAAGAAGGCTCTGGGAGGAAAACAGAAAAACAGCGTCAGGGAAAGGGAGTTCCCACCACACAGGGAGGTTGTTTTTGATCAGGGCTTGTCTAGACTGGAGTCACCCACACTGCACAAGCACTCCAACACCGTGCAGCCAGCCCGGGGCTTCCTGCTGCTCCCAGGAGGAGCTGCAGCSACTGAGAGTGGGCAAAAACTGACCCCGGGACTGGCCATCCCACCCCCAAAACGACTTGGGGGGCACACTGAGGCTTCCAGGGCGCTGCCTCCCAGTGCCCCCCATTTCTTCCCAGCAGTCAGAAAGCCCTGTGCCCCCAGAGTGCCCAGCCTGGCCCTGTCACCTGTCCCCACACAGCCCTTGGGGGGATGTGGGGCAGCGATTTTAGGACTCTCAGCTCCGGCTGAGAGCAGCCAAGGGAGCTGCAAGCACASAGCGTCACTTTTTCCGAGCGCCTCTCCCCGCCTTCCCTCCTCCCTCGCAGAGCAGGGCCACGGTGCCGGCACAGGAGGCTCCTGGATCAGGGCAAGGGCAGTGCCAGGATGGGCTTGGAGCCCCCACAGTGGCCACATCTCCTCTTGCTGACCAGCCAAAGCACAGTCCTGTGAATGTGAACCTCATGGACATCACAAGCACCTGGCTCGAGGATGCTGCTGCTCCCAGCAGCCTTGGACAAGCCCAATTTTCCCAGCAAAACTTGGGAGAACGGTGTAGCAGCTCTGACAGCCCCCACCTATAGCTAACGACACCTTTTCCTGGGAAAAAAGAAACCCCAAACACTTAATCCCATCCACTCCAAGGCCAGGAGCATCCACGAAATAAGAGAACAGGCCTGACACAGACATTCTTTATGGATGATCTAATTTAAAAACAACATCGTAACGAAAATGCACGTCTTTTAAAAAGAGACCCACAGCACTCCAGTGCTGGAGGCAGCCACGTGTCAGTGATGGGACTGCTCTGTACCCACTGCCCCCACCTTCCCAGGGTGTTTSGGGTCCCGTGTCCAGCTCCACATCCCCATTTATTTTCCTTTACCACAGAAAACRTCTCCCTAGCCCTCCCCCCACCTACCCTAAAGCATCAGCTGAAGCTGCAGGAGAGATAAAGGCTGGAGCATCCCCTTGCCCGAGCTGGGGGTGAAGCAGGAGGGGGACAAACAGCTCTGGGCACCGCTGGAAAAGAGCCTGCCCAGGCACCCTTTGCTCACAGCAGCTGCTGGAGGGCAGGACTGCTCTTAAACATCATCAGTGGAGCAGAGGAGAGCTCTGGAGTGCTTTAATCCTCTCCAAAAAAGTATAGCTAGCCCGGCAGCCGTCCTCCTCCTCCCTCTGCGCCCGCGAGGATTTGTACTTGTAAGGCTGGATAATGTGACAGGGACAACACACGCTCGGCCCGGGCAATCCCCGACTTCCCCAGGAGTTTGCTCTTGGACCAGCCCCATAAATCCACCCCGAYGTGCCACCCTCCCCTCCCTCCACAYGGAGGGCTGGGACAGCAGCTTTTGGGGCGTGCCTCAGACGCACAGGGGAAAGGACATCCCCTTCCCACGGGTACCGGCAAGCAGGGCAGCACCACGGGCGCTGTGGGAGTGGGAACAGGCAGGGCTGTCCCACTGGTGACAGCCAGAGGCACCAGAGCCGTGGAGCYGATGGTTGATACAGAGCCAGCGTCCCTGTCCCCGCAGCCAGGGCGTGGCGAGGGGCGGCTGTGCAGTCCGGGGTGGGGTCACGGGGTGCCCCGGTAGCTGTAGTGATTGTGGTCGGGGTCACTCAGGGTCAGGGGCAGGCTGGGCTTGCGCTCCGGGTCCTTCTCCTCGCACTGCCGAGGGGGACGGTGCTTGAAGAAGTCAGAGACGTAGTGGACCTGGAAAAGAACAGCGGGGAGAGGGTTTGGGGATGGCTCCGTTTGGGGATCCCTCTGGGGATCACTCTGTTTGGGGATCCCCCTGTTTGGGGATCACTCTGTTTGGGGATGGCTCTGTTTGGGGATCCCTCTGGGGATCACTCTGTTTGGGGATCACTCTGGAGACAGCTCTGTTTGGGGATCTCTCTGGGGATTGCTCTGTTTAGGGAGGGCTCTGTTTGGGGATCCCTCTCTTTGGGGATTGCTCTCTTTGGGGATTGCTCTGTTTGGGGATCTCTCTCTTTGGGCATCCCCCTGTTTGGGGATGGCTCYGTTTGGGGATGGCTCCRTTTGGGGATCCCTCTGCAGACGGCTCTGTTTGGGCATCCTCCTGTTTGGGGATTGTTCTCTTTGGGGATCCCTCTGGGGATTGCTTTGTTTGGGGATCATTCTATTTGGGCATCCCCCTGTTTGGGGATCTCTCTGTTTGGGGATCTCTCTGGGGATTGCTTTGTTTGGGGATCCCTCTGTTTGGGGATTGTTCCATTTGGGATCACTCTGTTTGGGGATGGCTTTGTTTGGTGATCACTCTATTTGGGCATCCCTCTGTTCGGGGATTGCTCTGTTTGGGGATCCCTCTGGGGATTGCTCTGTTTGGGGCGGCTCTGTTTGGGGATTTCTCTGTTTGAGGATCCCTCTGCCAGGCCACGAAGGAGCCCAGCCCAGCCCAGCCCAGCCCAGCCCAGCCCAGCCCAGCCCAGCCCAGCCCAGCCTGCACGGGGGACACTCACAATGAGGACGGCAATGAGAGCCCCCTGCAGCAGCCCCACCAGCACGTCGCTCCAGTGGTGTTTGTAGTCAGACACCCTGGTGTAGCCCACGTAGATGGCGAAGGCGATGAGGAAGAACTGGATGGTGGGACGCAGCAAGCGGGCCCACTTGCCCACCAGCCGGGCCTGCACGTAGAGCTGGGCAGAAGAGAAGGGAGGAATCACCCAGGAATCACCAAGCAGCCCAGTGATGACCACAGGGCATGGGACCCTTGGGGGCTTCCCGTGGCACGGCACTCACCGCCAGGAACATCATGCAGTACATCCCAAAGGAAGAGTGTCCCGAGTAGAAGGACAGCCTGTGGGGCAAACGGGATGGGTCAGGCCATGAATAAACCCCCACAAGACCCCCACCCACTCCACAGGCTCTGCCCTGCAACGGGAGCGCCTCCATACCCATCTGGGGAGGTGGAAGAGRCACATCCACGGCTCACCTGGACTCGGTGATGCTCCTGCTCTCTCCCTGGCAGACATTCTCCAGCTGCACRTAGATGGAGCAGTTCACCTTGGACCAGTCTGGGTTGCAGACCGCCAGGAAGTTGGGCCGGAGACGGCCGATCATGTACTTGGCCAGGTCKGTCAGGGACTGGCTGATGGCCCCCCCGAAGAGAAAGGTGCCCACCACCTTGTAGAGGGCRGCCAGGTAGTTGTTGTACTCTGATTTGGAGTAGAGGCGCTCGGTGTAGACCAGGTACGCCTCTCCCGATGAGATCTGCAGAGATCAGGGGGCAAAAGTAAGTATTAGTAAGTGTYAGGGCATTAGTAAGGCAAAAGATATTAGTAAAAAGTTCTTTATGCAAGGAGTGATGAAGTACTCGAATGGTCTACCCAGGGAGGTGGTGGAGTCACCACCATGTGTTCAAAAAAAGATTGGATGTGGCACTTGCTGCYRTGSTTTAGTTGAGGTTTTGGGGCAYGGGTTGGACYGGAAGATCTTGATCTCTTCCAACCCTAATGATTCTGTGATTCTSTCAAAGGGGAGGGTCAGGGGCTGCTGAGCAGCTCCCAGGGGTGCAGGAAGCTCTGGCTCTGGGGCGGARGAGCCCCTGGCACCCTCCTGCCACAGGAACTCCCTGTCCCTCTCCCCATCCCTGCAGGGAACCAGCCCTGYGGGATGCAGCTCTCACACTCCAGCAGGAATTCCTGACCCCGAGCAGAGCAGAGCTCAATCTGAGGGTTGTGCTGCCCTTCCAGCGCTCTGGGGGTGGCTGTGCTGGGCTCCAGCTCCCAGAGAGAACACATCAGCATGTCCCTGTCCTGGGGGAAAGGGGGTGGCAGCTCCTTACAATGATCACGGTGCAGCTGATGGTGACCCCGGCCATGAGGCCGTGYGTGATGGTGTCTGCCTTGTAGGGGTAGCGGATGGAGTCATCGTTGCAGTAGAAGCCTCGCTTGTACGGGGAGTTCACCAGYGTCAGGATGATGAAGGGCAGAGATGCTGCAAGGCAGAGAGAGGTAAGGAGTGGGGGCAGAACCAGAACCCAACACTGCCCATCTCTCATCCCAAAGTCTCTGCTCCACGGTGCCAGGCTGGGATCCCCTATGGGGCTGAAGTCCTGAGCCACCTGTACCCATGGCAGGAGGACCTGAACCCACCAGCGTGCTGCCCTGACAGCGATAGGGCCCTATCAGAGCTCACAGCTGCCTGCAGCACCCAGATACCACGAGATGGCCACGACTGGGCACCCACAGAGCTCCCAGGGCTGCCCCGTTCCTCCTCAGGCACAACAGCGACAGCGCCCACTCTTGTGCCCTCTCCTCACACTGCCCAGCCTTTCGGCCAAGGAAGACAGAGCTGATAAAATTAACGAGCACAGGCATCTTGTAAACTTGTTTTACAGCAGGGAAGGGCCCCTAGACGGTCCCAGCAGAACCCTCCCTGCAGCTCCAGGAGAGCCGGTGCTGGGAGATGCTGGCGCACGATCCAGCCCAGGCACAGCGGGACTCTTGGCTTGCTCCCCTCACCCTCCCACAGCCCTTGTTCCTGCCAGCCTCTCCTCTCCCCCGGCTCCTCGGGGCTCTGGGGAGATGCAGCACTGGCTGGGTCAGTCTGGGCAAGGAGGCTTTTCCAGCCAGCAGCAGCTCAGAGCTCACCCGGACGGAACCCGGAGATCCAGAGGGGTTTTGGGGGTCTCTGCGCCTCACAGCAGCCCCGCTGGAAGGGGGCCCTCTGCCCCTGCTCCATCCCAGCGCAGGAACAGCCAAGGACGGGTCCCAGGACACTCCCCAGGGAAGCGGCCCCCCCTCCCCGGAGGCCACCTTAGGCCGGGCTCCTCTCCCAGTTCCGCCTTTCCCGGCGGTTTCCGCCTCCCCTTGTTCCTCCGTCTCCCGGGAACCCGCACCTTTGTCCCCGCCCGTCCCCACCCCGGGGGTCCCGCCGCTTTGCCATGAAGCACCGGGGGCTGCCCCGCCACCCCCGCCGCGCTGCCGGGGGCAGGGAACCGGCCCCAGTCCCTCCGCCTCCTCCCCGCACACCTCAGACGTCCATTTTCAGCTCAAAATTAGACACCAATTTTCTTTCTGGATAATTTCATCCTCCAAAAAAAGCTCCCCTAAAAATATAAAGCACCGGCCCACAGGAGGGAAACGCGCTCCGAGCCGCACCGGGACCCGGCCTCCCCCCGCCCCGCAGCCGGGGAAGCTCCAGCCGCGATCCCGATCGGGGCCTTTATTTTYAGTCCGTCTTAATTCGTTACTTCCTTGCGGCAGTTTTAGAAACATTTACCCGCACCGGGGGGGAGGCGAGGGGGTCCTAGAAGGGGTGCTCCGAACCCACCCGCCCGGAGCTGCGGAACGCCGGGCTCGGTGGCGGGCAGGCGGCCAGGGCGGCGGCGGAGGAAGCGTTCCCGGTGCCGCCCGAACGGAGGGACCCCTCCGCAGAGYCCCGGAGCGGGACAGCCCGGACACCCTGCCCCTCCGAGGGACCGTTCTCGGAAAAGGGAACGGCCACGGGAATCGGGATCCCCGACGGAGCCCGGTAGAGCTGCAGCAGGAGTCGGTTCCCGTCCGCCCCCGCTGCTCTCGGCGGAGGCCCGGAGCCCCGGACAGTGGCCGGGCAGGTGCCTCCCACGCTGTCCCCTTGCCCGGCGGCACCGGCCCGGCTCAGAGCGCGGCGGGATCCCGGACCCACGGAACCTCCCGCGGACCTGGCCCCAGCCCAGGGCGCGGCCCCACCGAGGGCACCGGCGGGACGCGGAGACGCTCCGGAGCCGCCCGCGGCGGGGGCACCGGAACCGAGCCCTCACCGACCGCCAGGCAGAGCACGTCGAGCGCCACGAAGACCTTCCTGCGCTCCATCCCGCAGCCGGTGCGGCCCCGCGGCCCGGCCCCGCGGCTCACATGGCCCGGAACGGCGCGGGCCCGGCCGGGAGGTAAAGTCCGGGCGGGCGGGGCGGGGCGGAGCGGCAAACGGTGCCCCCGCCCAGGGCAGGGCAGGGCCGGGGAGGGGCGGGAGCGGCGGGGATGGGGCAGGTGTGGGGTGCGGCGGGGCAGGGACCCCTCTGAACCCAGACCCCACTCGCCCCCCGCCGCTTCCTCCGGCCCCGCTCCGGCGTTCTCGGCTCCGGCCCTCCCGAGCCCCCCGGTGCCCACCCCGCCTGGCCGCTGTCCCCGCCTCGGCTCGGCTACCTCCTGTCGCTGGAAGGGGAAGGGGGAAAAGGAAGGCAGCGAGGCCACTTTGGGAGCTGTCTGTATCCCACCCGCCTCGGGCCTGTGTCCCGGGAAAAAAWAAAAAAAAAAAAAAAACAAGGAGGAGAAAAGGAAAATTCAGTCCCAGAAACGTGCTGGCTGCACTGGCGGGGGCTTGTGCAGAGCASACGTGAGGCTGGCTCGGTGGCGAGATGCGTTGTTGAGGGGAAGGAGGGACACCCAGGAGCCTGTGGACGCAGCAGAGAGGACGGTKTGAGCACACAGGGTGAGACAGGAGCTGATTTATCCGCTGAGACACTGGGTTGTATTTCCCAGTTCTGGGAATAGAACARGCTCCCGGTACTTCCCGTTGGGTTTTGGGGACATGCTGAACCGGTGGAACCCAGAATGGGGACAGGAGCAAAGGTTGGAGCGCAGCAATTCCCCGGCGGGAGCAGGGGCAGTCTCATCCCGGCTGTTTGCGCCATGCCGGATGTCTGGGGAAGGAACAAATAACAGAGAAACCACCCATGGCTGATAACTGCGGGTGATTGAAGTGCAGCCTGAGTGGCCTGCGGAGAATGTCAAGGCTGTTTGTGGGAAGCCGAGAGAGCTGGAAATGCTCTCGGGCTGCCTTGGAATTTCAGGAGAAGAACAGAACYGCGGGCCAGCTTTTCTCGGGTCCAGTCGGTCCCGATGTGCCCCAGTGCAGCTTCCTCCTGCCCGGCAATGCCATGGGGCCGTGGCACACCGCTGGGGAAGGATTTGCCGCCTGCAGACTCCAACCAAACAGCTGAGAGCCTCRAGGCAGGAGAGCTGGAGGGAATGCTGCCGCAGGGCAAAGTGGCTGGCACCCGTGGGATGCCCAGGCTGCGTCGTGGAGAGGATGTGGGGATGAACACGCTCTGTCTCACCGCTGATAAATC
>NW_026623550.1:187265-203952 GCF_030028575.1 Malurus melanocephalus
GGACTTTGCCCGCCGCGGGCCCGAGGTCGGCGGGGCGGTTTCCCTTCCGGGCCCGGCGCAGCCCGGGGTGTCACGGGCGGAACGCGGCGATCCCGGGTGGCTCCGGTTGCCCCGGGCGCGGGTCCCGGGGGGCGCGGGCGGGTCCCGGTGTGGCGCTGTGTCGCCCTCTGCTGTCCGAGCGCCGCAGCTGCAGCCGGGGCCGTTCCGGACCCTGCCCGGGGGGATCCGGGTCCGCTCTTCTCCCACCCTCGGAAACAGCGATCGAGCCGCCAAGGGCCGAGTCCATCTTTTCACGTCAAAGGATGCAACGAGGAAAGGGACTGAGGTGCCAGCTGAAGGCTTCAAGCACACCCGCGCTTCCTGGAGCTCCTCAGAACCTTCCCCATCCCTCCTGCCCCGGGCTGTGCCCGCTCTGTACCCACCTCTGTGGAGCAGAGCTGGGGGGCTGCACTGCAGGACAGAGCTAGGCACAAGCAGGAGAAGAGAATTTAGGGAGTTTTTGATGAAACAGAGGGACTCTGTGGTGGGGGAACAGAATACAGCTGCAGCCAGAACATTTCTCTCGCTTCCAGGAGCTTTTTCTGGTTGAAGTTTGGATCTACCAAACCACCCCAGACCTGCCACAGGCTGACAGGCTTTTAGAGGACTCAGGGCACCTGTAAAACAGCTCTCTCTCCCCTTGCAGCACTGGGAGAGCTCAGCAGGGACCATCCCAAGCTGGGATGCCATCCCTGGCACAGGAAATCCCACCCTGCCTGGAGTAGAGCACTTAGAGAGGGCAGGAAAGACAGCAGAGGAAGAGACCCCTATTCTTGCTTCTGCCATCATTATACACAGGACCGTTGCATCTTGGCCTCCAAAAAAAGAAGAAAGGCTTCTGGCTCACTTTCAAATTAGGTTTTTAATTAAATAAATAACGGCGAGGGGTCTTCAAGGCAGTGTCACTTCACAGTGTAGGGCTGGGGGGCAAGGGAGAAGAGTCCAGCATTGGGAGCGGCTCAAAGTGAATGTGCTTTGTAAGAAGGAAAWAGAAAACCCCAACAAAAAAAAGCAAAACCAAACCTCCTCCCCCAGTGACTCCCCCTCCCTGTCCCAGCCTTTTTCACCCCTCTCCCTCAAAGTCATGTGGAAAAAGCGCCGCGCTCATGTTGAAAGACCCCATGCAAATCTGTAAACAACACTGAAGGACATAAAGAGATTTCTGCCTCAGCCAGCTCCCCTCTCCTTTCACTAGGGCTTGAAACAAACCAAAAGAAAAAAATGGTTTCAGGAAAACTAAGAATGTTCTCAGCCGATGGAGGAGATGCCAAGGCCTGGCCCTCCCTGGGAGGGCTGCCTGTGCTCTCACCCTGCCTCCTCTTCTCCCTTCAGACAAGGAGCTTCCTCTCACCCCCAGAAAAGGGGAATCACAGCCTGGGCAGTTCCACTATGGAGCAGGCACTCGTGTTTGCTTTCTGTTCCCAGCAGCTGGGAGCAGCTGGAGGGGAGGCCTCTGCCCACCACTGACAAAAGCCATGCCAGGTGAAGGCAGCTGTACGTGCCTGGGGCTCAGCAACTCCCAGCACAGCACTGGGGACCAAAGCAAACCCCTGCTGAAGCACACAAAATACATCTGAGGCTTAGGAGATGAGAAAATGTCTAATCCTGGCATCCCATGGGGCTGTTGGATGCTGTCTCTGTGCTCCTGCTGCAGGGCTGAGCACAACTTCCCAGGGCTGGGTAAAAGGAGGATGGAGGCTCGTGGGTTTAGGTACCTGCAAAATCCACTGTCAGCAGAGTTGAGTGCATGATCATGGCCCCAAAGCCTCTACCAAAGCAAGAAAAAAACCCTCAACCTAAATCCCTTTCCAACTGCAGAACATGACTGGAGGAAGGGACTGTCTGCACCAGAGCCTTGCCCAACAGGGGAGCAGAAA
The DNA here is from genome assembly GCF_030028575.1 of Malurus melanocephalus. NCBI lineage: Eukaryota > Metazoa > Chordata > Aves > Passeriformes > Maluridae > Malurus > Malurus melanocephalus. Next base: position 189,182 of record NW_026623550.1, read on the forward strand.
GAATTCCCTGCATGGAAAAAGGGGAATGGGAACACGTTGAGCCAGTGGCCAATCCCAGACAGGGAACACACCTGGGGGAGTGAAGCAGGTTTGGATTCCAGCACACCCAAGGACAGCCACCCCCGTGGCTCTGCATGGCACCTGGCACCTCCCTCAACATGGCAGGAAAGACCCACTTTCCTCTCAGAACAGTCAGTTTTGTGACACAGGAAGGGCAGGAATGCTCAGGGATGGTGTGCAGCAGGAATGCCCAGGGATGGTGTCCTCCCCTTCCTCAGACTGTGCTACCATCCATATCCCAGGCACCCTGGGAGCTAAGCAACCATTCCTCCCTCTACTGACAAATTGTTGGAACAAACTAGGAAATTACAGATGTTTTTTACCTGCATTTTACCCTCTCACTTTGTGGCTCAGTGAAGAATAAGTCATTCCATGCCAGCAGCAGAAGCATCTCTGGGCCAGCATCACTGTGGATCTAGAAAATCCTGTTACTCCCCAAGAATTCTGCCTGGCCCAGCACTGCAAAGCAAGGTGAGAGGGACTCAAGTGCACACCACGCTGCTGCACCACTGCAGCATCCCTTCCCAAGACCTGATGCTTCTCCCCAGGGGCTGGGTGCAGCTGAAGCAGCCAGGATTATGTGGCTGCTGCAGGTTTGCTGCCTGTCATGACCCACGGATGTCAGGAGAAGAACAGGGTGAGTGGCTCCTACTGCAACACACTGCCCGTGGGAGAAGGGCCAAGACCCGTCAGCCTCCCTTGGAATCACCMTGCCCATCTCTGCAGGAATCTGCCCTGCAGCTCTCAGCCCCCCAGACTGCATTCTCACCATGATGGTGACACATCCCTCTTCTCAAAGCACCTCTGCCCTCAGACTGTCCCACTGGGGCCGAGGGACACGTCCCCTGTCCTGAGGCAGGGACTCTCTGAGCAGACTGGCATCACCTGGGGTGACACATGGTCAGCATAGGAGGGGTGGATGGATCTCCCCACTCAGGAAAGCCAGCCACTACTTTACACGATTGTGTCAGGATACACTGGAGCAGAAAGGTGTTTGGTTTCACTGTAGCCTTGGAYCAAGGAGGATGGAAAGACGGATTCCGACCAACAGCTCCAAACTGTCCCTACAGGACAGTGGAAGTTCCAGAATTTCACTCAGTCAGGTCAAAGTCCTTGCTGGGTCTGTGACGAATTTGTGACTGGAGACTCTCACTGTGACAGAGGCTCTGACCGAGCCACAGGTGCTGGGCAAGCCTGATGAGCAGTCAGGAAAGTATTTACATCTCCGATGCCAATGAGACCGAAATCTGTGACCGATAAGGACACTTGCGCAGGGGCCACCACTGCCTCAGGGTCTCTGTCCAAATCCACGGGGTCAGCAATCAAAGGCAACCCCTCGTTAATGTCTGCAGGGAGAGTGAAGTCCATAGTTATTGTCTCACCAGAGTTCTGCAACGTCTCCTGCTTCTCTGCCAGTCCTGCTCCAGCGGGGGGCAAAGCAAAGAGCTCTGGCTCCGAGGGGGTGACGGTGTGGCGTGGGCAGGGTGCAGGGACAGCACCCGAGGGTGTCTCCTCCGTGGGGTCAAAGGAGCAGTTTGTCTCCGAGGGGGTGCTGCACTCGTAGCCCTGCCCCGACTCACTGATGCTGCCCAGGCTGCAGGCTGTGCTCTCCACACTCAGGGGCTCTGCTCAGGGGAGGAGAGAGGGATGGAAAACCACAGTGAGTGCACAACACACAAACACCCAGGTCAGTCCCACCCCATCACAACAGTGTTTGTTTGATGGCACAAGTGTTTCTTTATTACAGCAACCAAGATCCCCGCCAGCGCGYACCGAGGGAAGGCAAGATGCCGACAGCAGATGGGAGGCCATCAGTGTTTCTATGGAAATTCAAGGAAACCTCACAGACACACTGCAAGATAAGCCAAATCCTAAATCCTATCCCCTCGTGCCAACAACCCCTGGGAGCTGCCCACACAGASCCTTCATCTGCAGTAGGACAGCGAGGGAGTGAACCCATGTTGGGCTCCCTGCAAATCTTCTCACAGCCAGCTCTGTCTGAAAGCWGCTTGCATCTGATTTCTGGGATTTAACCCAGCCTCTGGAGAAGCTGTTTGTGTCAGTGCTYTGGAAGCACCTCACTCAGGTGTCCAGTGCATAATCCTTTTGTTTTGGGAATAACCTAGGCCATCCCTCCAAGCCCAGCACAGCCACAAATGTTTCACAGTCACCTCTGGTCAATGCAGGGACAGACAAAACTCTTCTACTCACACCAAAACCCCACTGCAGACAGAAGCAAAGGAAGTTACCTGTACTCTCGATTGCTATCTGATCTTGACCAAAGTGAGCATCCAGGCAGCCAGYTGCAGAGGGAATTGGTGGGGAGCTCCGAGAGCGACTCGCGTTTTCTACTTCAACCCCATCCAGGTCGTTGTCGGTGAAATCCCTGGGGGAAAAGAGAGAGCTTTGCCACCATTTGCTAAGCAGAGATGTAGGCAGAAGAAAGGGTGACTGAGATTAAAACCCATCAAAAAATAAAGCAGTGGGACTGTAGAAACATTACTAGAATGAATGTCCAKCCCTCCTTGCTCTGCAGAGCCTGGTTTAGACTCTGCCCTGAGGAAATGATCTCAGGTAATACAGTGTGGCCAAGAACATCCCATGATAAACCAAAATGGGTTCTCCAGCTTCACCAAGAGCTCTTGTCTCAGTTCTGAGAGCCTCAGCCCCTTCCAAAGGGAAATAAATCCATGGTCAAACACCCAGGCAACACCCAGCTTCTTGGCATGACTGCGGTGGGTCCTTAGTGTGCCAGCAAAGAGCAAGTGATGAGAACATATTTTCCCACCCTGAGAGGATCTAAGATTTCAGGTATTTTCCTGTCTTGCATCAGAATTTAAAAAAAAAGAAATCTAAGCCTTCATCTAATGTTTTTAATTGATTCAGCTTCAATATTTCATTTTGACCTATTAAGAGATTTCCATTTCAACCTTTTTGAAAAGGTGTATTTTGAAAAGTATCTTCTGTAATTAGCATACATTTCAAAGGGAAGAATTTGCCTCAAAGGGAAATTAATTCAGGTTCCAAACCACCAGAAGTAAGTGGGTTTTTGAATTTAAAAAGCTCCCTTCCCAAAAACTCATCAAGCTGAGTTCTTTTGCCAAAATCAGCTCTGAATCCCTGTCCCTAGTCACTTGTGGATGCATTTGTCTAAAATAAAACCATTTTCAACACACAGAAAAGGACAAGGGAGTTCATATCCATGCAAACAATTCTTTCATCTTCCCTCCCCACACCAACTCTGTGTTTGTGCTCTGAGAACACCCCGTGCATCCCTCCATCCTCCCACCCCAGAAACCTTCTGGAGAAGAAAGCGCAGTCTGTTAAGCGGAGGTGCTTTGCAGCAGGAATCTTCACTGGGAGGTTAATATTACTAATTTTAGTGTGAGAATATTCCACGCACGTGGCTCCAGGGTGGAGGACGTACTTCTTCCTTCCTAGACGAGTCTGCTGAGTGAAGTAGTCATAGCGCTCTGATTTTTTCCACATGTAGTAATACTCCACACACTCGCCCACCGACCGGGTRCGGACCTGAGGAGAAACACCCCAGTCAGGGCACACCCACCCCCATCCAGGTGCATCTCTCCTGGAGCAAGGGCTATYTTCCCATTTAACCAGCACAGAAAATTCCAAGTGCATTACAGTGATTTACATTGCTACTATGGACACATTGCTGCAGAACAGAAGCACGTACTGAGGTTTCCGAGGTGGCCAGAGAAAAGAACTCCCCACAGCACACAGCTGTTGTCACAGACCCCGTGTGGGCCACACGCACTCGTGCAGGACTTTCCTGCGCTTCCAGCAGCAGCACACTTAGCAGAGAGAGCAAACCTGCATCCATTGTCACTGGCCAGCGTCAACATGCCTACAGTTAACCAGTGGTAGAACTGGACTCTCTGGTTCTGCCAACTCCCAGCACAGCAGCATGTCCCGGGGCCCAGCTCTCCCTACAACAGCATCTGCCATTCTAGAGGACCCCAGGGGACTTTACGAAACATCCACATGCTCAACTCACTCATTCACAGAAGTACTGCAAGGGCTGAGAGTTTGGAAAGAACTTTTGAGACTCCAGAAAGGGCTAATCAGTAATTAACTGACATCACTCATGCAGGTCAGTGGTGTTTGTGACTTCTCCCACCTGGAAAATAAGGCAGAGCAGGGCAGTGAACAGCCCATCACCTGCTGGCATGAGTCAACACAAARCCTGGGGTGGGAACTCGGCCATCCTGAACTCCCTGTGTCAGCCGAGGCCCAAAGGACACCTCTGGTGCCAAAGCACTGCCTCCTTCCCCTGCTCCTGATCTGGGGAGAGCAGCCTTACCTTGTTTGCTTGGATAAGGTGGAAGTTTTTCCCATGGACCCTAAAGCCATGTTCAAAATTTCTACATTCTTCCTCGCTCCAGGCACAAAGCTCATCTGTAGCAGAAAGGAAGAGGAGTTGGAGATGTGCAGAATCTAGGAAGAGTTGCATGCACCTTGATGTTTGGGATAGAACCCAAATTTGGGGGGTTCTCACCTCTGATAACCTTCACGTTGAACCGTAACCTCCGCAGTGCCTCTTCTGCATTGAAGTTGCATTTCACCAGCTCATACAAAGCCTGAGAAACAGAAGGAAATCACTCACAGCACGTACCTGAGCAACTCACTGCAAACCAGCCTGCTCATGACTCACATTTGTCTTGAAAAATTTCTATTTCCCAGCAGCCACCTTGCTGCTTATCCCAGTTCAACCATCAGCAGAGATTATCTCACTTTTTAAAGCATTGCATTACAAACCGTGGGACTGGACAGATGCAGCTCCACCAGCATCTAACCAAGCTAGTTTGAAGTAAACACAGCTGCTCTGTAATGGCTGATCTGCTGACTTTTCCAGTCTTCCCAATGGGAGTGTAACCAACCTCTCCAGACCGCAGCAGGGTACACACCCTCACTTATCCATGATGATCACTGGAGTCAGACCTCACTGTGACCTCTGTAGGGAATGTGGCCAGCACCACCTGGGTCTGTGTGGGCTGCAGGAGTCCCTAAACTCACCTGCTCGTTGTCYTTGACCACCTCTCCCTCTGGCAGGCTGCTGCCAGACAGCTCGTCCCACTGCCGCTTCACAGCGCGGTACAGGAACTCTTCCACCTCCCTCTCGGGCAGGATGTTTGGGTCCCAAAGCAGCTGATCTTCATTCTCATAGGCTAACAGAAAAAGCACTGAAATAAGATAATCAAACAGAGAATTCTGCTGCTTTTTCAGAAGTGGTCTGCAGGGATATGCATGGGGGAGACAGAGGAGAGAGGAAAACTTTGCTTGCTACTCCAAACCTGGCTCTAGAGATGACAACCATCTCTCAAGGCACTGCATTTCCCCTCCTGATTTTGGAGGCAGGTAAGCTCTTTACATCTCTTTTAGGGCCCTTGGCACAGGCTCAGCTTGCTTCCATTGTTTCAGAAGGGTTGGCTGGCAAAGTTTTTGTTACCATATTTTCAAAGATTGCTRTTTTGATTCATTAATCCTGGCAACTAAAGACCCTTTTAGCTTTGTTGCCCAGGAACTCAACAAGCTGGCATTCATACTGCACTCATTATTGGACAAAATATGCAAATTAAGGCACCTCTGTCTGCTCTGCAGACACCCCAAAATCACAAACAGCTCACCTACAGGGAGCACTGAATGACAGTAACTCGGGCTACTTGAAGATGTCAGAGAGAATAAATTAGAGCATCACCAGAAGGGTATTCCTTCTTTTTGGCTACAGCTGACACCCTCTCCTGCAAACCTGTCACACCAACCCAGTTCTCACTGAGCTTCACCATTTCTGTACCTCTGTTCCCAGCCCTATTAAATCAGGCTTGTTTAAGCCACTAAAGCTGGATGTCAGCACTGAAAATTTCCAAGCCTGGAGTTACGAAGAGTGGTGATCCAAAGCCCATCAAAGCCCCTGCCAGCAGCCCTACACCCAAACAARGCACTAAGGAGAGGCTGCCTTACCTTTTTGTCTGTGCCTGTTTAAGCGCAGGATGGGAACTGTAGCCTGGTACTGAGGTCCAACCATGATCTCCTGAAATCCCAGGACAGAGAAGTGAGAAAATGGAAATGGGAAATGCTCCGTGCAGGCTGTGCTTCATGATTTAGAGGCTACACCACTGCAAAGATGATTTATTTACTGGTATCTCCAGTTGTCACTATTATTTCTAGTGAACCCTGACTATTTTATAGGGTAGCTAAGAAGATTTACTACCAACCAGATGATACTGTGGGGACCTTCAGCATTTACATAGTTTTAATGTGAAAGATCTATGGCAAGCAGCTAARGCTGGAGATAAAGCAGTGCAGAGGTTCTCCTGCAACCTTCACAGCCAGGATGAATTTGGAAGTTTGCTCCTCTCTTTAGAAAGATGGTTCCCCCTCAGTAAATCCTGCTGATTTCACCTTTCTAGGACTACAGAAATTTAGAAATTACAAGGTGCAGATTTCATTTACCAATGCACAACAGATTTTCCTTATCTGAAGCAGAAGATAATTTCGAGATTATACTAAAAACTCCTCTTGTAACCCACACCTGCCACTGCTGTCCACAAAATACAAGACATCAAGCAGCAGACTGGGGAAATATCAATGATTTGGTGTCATGCTTTCCTCTAACTCACAAATTCCCTGTTCCAGTGCACTCAGATCATTTACCTTCTTACACTCGTTGGATGGGATGGAATCCACCTCAGAATCCTCAGCCATGGAGGAAGCACAYGGAGATGAACATGGCTCTTTGTCTTCATCCGCAAGGAAGTTGTTTGCTTTGTGGGAAAGGAAAAGATCYGCAGTTATGAATTGTTTTTTCCTATTCCTTTATGTTCCCTCTCCTTCCCTTCATTTTCTGTCCTAAAGTCCCTTTCAGCATAGTCTACAGTGACAACTTACCCGTGTTTTAATTCTCTCACTTTAAATAAAAGAATTTGCACGCTTGCCACATGGATGGCCAACCTAGGGAGCTCAGATTCCTCAATATTGCAAGCCAATAGAAGGAATATGTTGAAGGTTGGGATATTTTCCTTTTGTTTTAGGGAATTTTGTCCCTTCTGTTGCTAAGCGACAATAATGACCAGTACTTAAAATAAAAGGGGAAGGGTGGAAGTGTACAGGTGGCTACCCCCTTAGCTGGAGGGTTTGTAGGGATGGAGATACCTCGAGATTTGGGCTGGGGAAAAGGAGCTGGGGGAGCTTCTGACTCTCTTGCTCTCTGGGCATTCGGAGGGGACACAAGCCACGATCGCTGCAGGAAGAACCCAGTGCCACTGTGGAGTTCTGTCTCCTATTTTTCTTCTCCCACCATRGGTGAGGCTCTGCTCCTAAGAGCATCCATTGAACTGAGACCTCATTAACCCCCTACCTCACTGGAAAGGACTCTCACCATCAACTCGGGGGTTCAAGGGATACCCCCCCAGGAGCCTGAACCCCTCCTCCTCTGAGGGAGCCTCTCCCAGTTCAGGAGTCTGGGGCCTCTGCTGTTTGGTGTTTCTGCCACACTGTAACGCCACACCCAGCCTGGCGGGACACACCACGGCTCCTACGGAGTTTCTGCACCTCCTGCTCGCTACCTCGGGTGAGGCAGCAATTGCCAGCCCAGCCGCTGGTGTGAGGTTCCTTCTGCAGCCCAGTCTGCCATCCAACCCGCCCGCCATCACCGCGTGAGGGAGAGACGGGGCTGAGCCTGCGCCACAGCGCCCCCTGCCGGCTTGGAGGAATCATCACCCCAGTGCCACAGCGCCCCCTGCTGGCAGGGAGGAATCACCGCCCACACCCTGCCAGAGGGGAGGAATCACCGCCTGCCCGCGCCACAGCGCCCCTGCCGGAGTGGAGGAATCACTGCACCCACCCTGCCAGCAGAGAGGAATCACTGCCCGCCAACCCCACAGCGCCCCCTGCCAGAGGGGAGGAATCACCACCCGCCTGCACCACAGCGCCCCTGCCGGAGTGGAGGAATCACTGCACCCACCCTGCCAGCAGAGAGGAATCACCGCCCGCCAACCCCACAGCGCCCCCTGCCAGAGGGGAGGAATCACCACCCGCCTGCACCACAGCGCCCCTGCCGGAGTGGAGGAATCACTGCACCCACCCTGCCAGCAGAGAGGAATCACCACCCACACCACAGCACCCCCTGCCAGCAGGGAGGAATCACCACCTGCCCACACCACACTGCCTCCTGCTGGCTGGGAGGAATCTGCCTGCCTGTGTCACAGCGCCCCCTGCCGGCGTGGAGGAATCACCGTCCCTGCCCTGCCGGCTGTGACCATAACTGCACCRARGGGACAGCRTGGGACAGCCCAGAGGAGGCTGACACTGGGTTTCTGCTTTTGTTTGGGGTTGCTGCCCTTGCTGTTGTTTGTTTGTCATGTTATACATATTAGTAAAGAACTATTATTCCTTTCCCCTATACCTTCGCCTGAAAGCCCCTTAATTTCAAAGTTTAGTGATTTGGAGGGAAGGGGGTCATATTCTCCATTCTGCCTTCCTTGGCAGACACCTGTCTTTCAAACCAAGATAAAATAGCATCATTTGATGCAGAGTCCCTGTCACATGCTTTGGCTTCCCACATATTCCAGTATTTAGGAGCTGCCAAAACACATCGCTCCACTACTACTACTGAATTTATTCACTGGTAGCAATGTCAGATGAGGTACTGATCTTTCAGACTGCAATTACAGCAGCCAGCAAAACAATTCCCACTTTTTCAGTATTCTGAGTTACAGCTCAAGAAAATTCTCCCCTTCATCCCACTGCTCATCAACGCTTTGTCCTGTCCTACCCAAAGSCTGGTAACGCCTCTGCCACGCAGACAAAACCCAGAAGGAAAAGTGGAAAATCTGATGTCAGGAGACTGACAAAATTAAGAAAACCATTCTCACCCTCCCCTGCACATCATATGTAAAAGTGAACAGCAACTACTTAGGAACTAGTGACACATACAGCCAGGCTGGTTTGGGAATAAGTCCGATGCATCGTGGGACGTGACGGATGGAGTCAGATCGTCAGCTGAAGATTGTGTCTCCTCCTCTTCTTCCCCTGAAAGCAAATCCTTCGCTATTTGYTCCTTTTAACAACAACAAGAGAGTGAAAAATATTTTTAAAATTAAAAAGKTATATGAGAGGGAGTGAGGCCTAGAGTAAAAGCATTTCTGGCCAACAGTGGCCACATCCACTGATCTCCTCACCCTCCCACAGCTTGTCCAAAGACAGATTCTCTCTCACACTCCCACAGCACCCAGACTATTTTCCCTAGAAGCACTTTAACAAGTGTCATGAGTGGCTTCCTATGGAAGGCAGAGAGTATGAGCAAACTACTCTGATATGTTCCACTCCCACCAAATATCATCCTGAAAGATGATGAAGGAAAAAAAAAAAACCCAAACCCAAATATCCCCTGCCCCCCTTCACTTTCTACATATTTCAGCTAGAACAGGAGGAGCCATGGCTTCACCTGGGAAGGTACAAACCTTCCCTGGCTCTCCACAGACCCATATCTAAGTGCAGAGACTTGTAACTGAAGTTCCATCAAGAGTTTTTAAAGAGTTCTTTTTAAAACAGATRTCCTTTCTCCCTTCTCAACAGTTTACATTCAGGTTTGTGCACCTGGTGATCCTCATGGGGACACCAGAACAAGGTTTCCTTGCCCTGGCATCCATCAAACCCCTCTGAAAAGGGGGGAATTAAAAACTCTAGCATAACACAGTGACCTGTGCACACACMCAGGCAGAGAGCTGCTCTCACCTTATCCAGAGTCATGTCAGGGAGGTTGGGAGTGATGTCATTGCTCTCGCTGTCCTGCTCCGAGATGGGATCAGATGCCTCATAGCCATACAGTGCGAGCAGCTCCTCAAATGGCATTTCACTGCTCTGAGCAAGAGGAGGACAAAGCTGCATCAGGAAGAGAACAACCACAAGAGCACCACGCCAGGGGCAGGAACATGGGCAGGCAGAGGCAGTCAAGGCAGCTCTGCTCCTCTGAGGGGTTTGAGCAGCCTCAGGGCAACAAGAGAGGTAGGAGGGTCTGTTGGGAGCCACCATAACCCTCTCAAAGGGATGGAAAAGCCAGGATCTTTCACCCCAAAGAAATACAATCTAGGGCATTTTTAAAATACGTTTATCATTTATTCTAGATTTCAAAGAGGTAAAAGGTGCCTGACAGCACAACTGTATTTAAGCAGAGAAAGGAGAGAAGGAAATCCCTGTATTTGTCCTGGCTTGAAAAGACATTGTCTGTCACCAAGAACAATTTGTGTTCCACTGAGGTCTCAATGGGCCCACCCAGAGCAGCACCACGTCAGCTCATCTTTGTGAAACACTGACCATCACCCCAACAGCTGATGGTTCAGCAAGGAGAGCCAACACCACCTGCCAGAGTGGCTACTTGGCAGAGGAAGGCTCCAAAATTCACTTCACTGCTGTCTTCTGTTCTCAAAACCATTTCTTCCCATCCAAATGCAAATCTGACTCATTGTTGGGTGACCTGAACCCAGCTGAAGTCAGGGCTTCACACAGCAAACAAGCAAATCCAGCAGGTAATTTCCCCTCCCCTCCCCTGCTGCCTTTACCTGAGGGGCACTGAAACTCTTCTCCAGCTCTTCTAAAGATTTCTGCTTCTCCTGAGTCTCATCTTCCTCCCTYTCTTCCCGCACACCGTAGTTCTGGGAAAGGATCTCTGCCAGGTTCAGTCGATGATCAGCTGAGCCCATTGACACAACTGCAKGGATCAGAAGAAATTGGATGTTAGCACCACCATGGACCAAATCCTGAGATGCAACAAAGCCAGGGATGATCCCTTCTTGTGGTTGTGCAGACATGATAAACCAGAGGAAGAGATGAGGCAGAATGGGACAGGGAACACAACTGGTGGCAGTTCCTCTGTCAGCATAAAGCCTGGTTCCATGCACATTCAGGTCCCACAGCTGACTGGAAGCTGAATCTGAAGGTTTTCTGAKTTATTTWTGTGTCTGTRGAAGCTGAATCTGAAGGTTTTCTGAGTTATTTGTGTGTCTCTGGATTTGCTGGTGTCACATGAGTGCACACATTGCAGCCTTTCCTTCACCTGGGGGCATTTTTAGGGTAATCACCCCTTACTCAAGAGTGGGCAAATGCACACCTGTAGGAGCTCTGGCAACTTTAAGCCTTTTCTCCTCTGTAAAACTGCATGGGGATCAATGAGGAGATGTTRGAAGGAGAAGGGAATTGTTTCCTCTGGAACAGAAGGATCTCAGCCATGAGGTACCTGCGGCGCTCTGAAGGGCGGGCTCTCCAGGACATAGGCCACGGGCTGGGTACGGGACCACCCTCGGACTCTGCCGGCCAACAGAGGCCTTCAGGAAAAGAGAAAAACACCTCTGAGACAGCTCTCCTTAAARACCTCTCCACCCACTTCACTTCACCAGCAAATGCAACTCATTTAAGTTCAAAGCAAAAGTTWTCCAAACCCCCCAAAGCCATGTTAAGAACTGCTGTTCAAATGAGCTCATCAGGTGTATCAAACAATTTCTCCTGGCATCCTCACCTTCCCCTCAATCCATGTCCTTCCAWCTTTTTCACCTCCATCACTCCATTCATGACTTATCCTCCCACCAGTTTAAGACCTCAGACCTTCATGGTCTACATCTTCACTAAAAAAAAAAACACCCTGGACCCTCAGCTGTTATTCTGAACACACACATCATATCTGTTTGAGCACAGCATTGTTAGGGGCTGACCCTTTGGTGTCTGAAGCAACACCCTGGCTTCTCCCTAATGCCTYACTGCAGCACCCAGGAGCTCAGGGACATGAGCTGAGAAGGCAGAGAAGGTGTCTGGTRGGACCACAAATGGCACAGGAGAGGTGTGAGAAGCTGAGCCAGGCAGACCCTGAGAACAGGCACCTGCAGGGTGGCATTTGGTGCTCGGTCACAAGTTCAGGCAGCAGCATGGGCTGAGGAAAAMAACCCAGAACATCTGCTGCTCCTCGGGCTGCTGTGCGTGGAAATGCTGTTCATCAAGCTCAGCCTAGGCAGGGAGCAAACAGGTAAACAACCAAAGCTTTTGGGGGACTGAGAGAGACMAAAATCCCAGGGTCAGTCCCCCAGTCCTCAGTGACATCTCTGTAGGATTCTCAGCCATCAACAATCTCAGCTGTGCACCATCACTCCTTTACATTTACATTTACAGTGCTTCCAATCTGAGGCTCTTACAACTTACTTAAGAAAACAAAGTACAGCTTCAAATTAAAATCTATATTCTAATAACAAAGCAAAGTATACACCAAAAAAAGCCACCACAGACTRCATGTTCTGAGTTAGTGCCTTCAGCTATCAAGCCACAGGCTGGAATTCTGTAGCAAGGAAGAAGATGGCTCCAGTCCACCATCCCTGAGTACCTGATTAGTGCAGGTAAAATAACCCCCACTGAGACCACTCTGGCTCCAGACAGAGCCCTGCAACTGAGCACACAAAAAGGGAGAAGTTATGGGATGATGAAAGGAGAAGGGGACAGACTCCATTCTGAGGATGGTCATACCAGGAAAGGGCTCCATAAGTTGAGAAAGTGTCAATGTGCCTTTGTTGGGCTTTGCTGGAATGGGACCAAGGTACAAAACCCTCTTGGATAAATCCTTCCAAGCAAACAGCCCTGGTTTCTTGGAAAGGGTGTGCCTACCCTTACTCCCTCTGGATCTTGGACACTTTGCAGAACTCTTTGCTCAATAATCTGTAGATCATCACTGTTGATCCCCTTGCCTGGGCATCAACAGGGCTCTGAAAATGAAGACTGAAGTTGTTGGCATGGATGGGCCAGATTGAAAAGGTGTCAAGAATACTTCAGGAACAATGAGATCTCTCATTAATGACCAGGTGCTGAAAGAAAGAGGATTGGCCACTACAACAGGGTGACAATTCCATAACTAATCACGAGTTTAATTCTCTGAAAGGAGGACCAGAGCAAGTGGGAATGCTGGAGTCATCATGGAACAACCAGCACTGACACCTCAAATCCAAACATCACACAGGAGGCAGAAATGCAAGAGCATGGCACACATCAGAAACACTGAGAATGGTTCTGGGACAGGGTCACTGCTCTTCCTGCTGGTCAGGRATTCCATCAAAGTCACAGAGGGGAACTCCAGTTATTCTCACAGYGCACTGTGATGCTGGAAATGGCTCCTATGCCCATGGGGCACTCAATCTTGTGGGGAAAAAAGGGAGATTAAATTCCTTTAATCTCACTTTACCATCCTCAGTGGTGCTTTGCTCCTGCTGGTTTCTGCTGCTGAGGTATGAGAGTAACTTTCCTCTCAGAAGTTACACAGAGGTTGGTCAACTACTCACTCTCRTGATTGTATTTCTGGATGACTCCATTCTGGTGTGAACTCAAGGTTYTGAGCACATGGAATGAAGCTAGGCCATGATTTAGGAAACATGGGGAGATGCAGAGCCTGAGCTTTCTGCCCTGACAAAGTCATTTCCCAGTGTGAGGTGAATTGTCTCTTCCCAGAGAAAACCCTCCAGGCTGAAATCACTCTTACAAGAAACTGAGAGAAAGGAGGTTTCCCTTTCCAGTGTTTCTCTTCAATAACTAATGCTGTTTCCTGAGTCAGTCTAACACACATTTCAGATTCAGCGAGAAGCACTCCTGGTTCCTCTGCCTTGTCCAAACTCCTTGGCCATGGGGCCATTTTCCACAAACTCCACAAACTTCCTTCCCCAGAGGAAGGAGAAGAGATTCGTCCTGCAAGTGATGCCTCTGAAAGACCAGAGAATGAACAGCTGACACGACACATGGACCACCTTCTGCACTGCTCAGGAAGATCAGGGCCACATCAACATCACAGCAGAGATGCTCCACAGCCAAACCTCACCCAGGAGACAGTGACTCTTCCTGAGTGTCCCCTGGACAGACCTCGCTGACCCACAACAGTGCAGAGTGCTGGGGCAGAACTCTGGCCAAACAACATGCCCAAGCATCACTCTGGCACAAATAAATGYAGGAGTTTGGTGCTTCATTGAAGGCCAAACCAACAGACCAGGCAGCACCTTCYTCATGCAGAAATACCCTGGAAGCAAAGCCCTGCCCTCGGACAGACGCTGTCACAGCCAAGGGGGATCCAAGATCGCGGCACAGAGTACCTCAACATCTTCCCAGCACCCTTGTTCCGTGTTCTGGTCACCACAGAAATGCAGTGTGCATGTGTCACACCAAYCATTACAACAGGTCAAGGATATTTGAGGGGCATGGCAAGACTKGATGGGCGATGGTGTCACCAGTTCTAAGTGTGAAGGTGTGACGGCAGAAACATTTCAGCACAAGACACAAAGGCAAACACGACATGGCAACTGGGGAGGCAGTGGGGAGTCCCCACCTGGTCCCCCTCACCTTCTGGCTCCTAGGCAAAGTGGTGARAACCATCCTGGCCACCCAGACCAACCATTTCCACCACCTTCCCCAGCACTCTGCCATTCGCAGGGTCCTGACCTATGTGCTCTCCCACTGCTCAGGCCATCTCTCACCTCCAGCCTCTGGGAGCCCCTTCCAGCATCTCCACACCCCTCACCCCAGCCCCCAGCGACCCCACACCGCTGTCGGACACTGCTGGGCCAGAACCAGGGACTCCCAGCCCGCTCTGCCCCCGCTCCTTTCCGCCCATCACCTCCACCCCGCGGTCCTGCAGCCACCGGCCCGGAGCCCCTTCACGCGTCCCTCCGGGCCCTTCT
>NW_026623550.1:205223-229619 GCF_030028575.1 Malurus melanocephalus
CCCCAGGAGAGCGGCACGGAAGGAGAGGAGTGGAGGCTGCCCGCAACAGCACTCGTCGAGCAGCGCCCGGCTCCGGCCCCACAGAGCCCCGCCAGGAAAATCCACGGAGAGCGGCGGCCCGGGCAGCGCAGGGTCCGGTCCCACYCCCCGGTCCCTCGGGCCACCGGGTGTAAAGACCCAGGGATGGTCCCCAGCTCCTCCAGGCCACAGGGACACACCGGGGACCACACAAGTCAGAGGAAAAACCCCAACCCTCTTCGTGGGTCACAAAGCTTGAACCTCCAGGAAACACCTTCTGAGATCCTGAGTGAGCACTCCATTGATAAAAAGACACTGCAACTCATTTAGAGGTCGTAGAAGAGGGAGATAAGGGTCGGTGCCTGGGGTTGGTCTGTTCCTCTCAAGGTCTGGGGTGTAGACACTATCTCATTGTTCCTTGCTGTGGCTGTGCTTCAAAAATCCCAGAGATGTGGAAGCTGCTTGATGGGTCTTCCCAGTTTTGTTTAACACATGCTTCCAGAGAACAATCCTCCAGCACAATGAAGGAACCCATCTCCAGAGATTCCGACAACAAATGGCCCTGCCAGGCTCACGGACACCCTGAGGGATCCCCTGACCCCTCAAGGACCCTCAGTTGAGTCCAGCAGGGACCAGCCCTTCCCTCGAGGTGCACAGGGACATTTGCCACAAGATCTCACCACCTGATAAGTCCCGTGGGTCATCGTCCAGCCCAGGCCAATGCCTGTGCCCGGATCTGCCTCTGGCTGTGCCCTCGTGCTCTGTCCCTGGGAGAAGCCTCTCCACCCTGGCAGTTRGCTCCGTGCTGTGTTTTGCTCACGCTTCTGAGCTCAGGAAGCAAAGTGTTATCAAGTGCTTCTGAAGTGGTGGTGGCCCTCGAGCTGAGAACCAGAGCACTTCACCAGCCCTTTGTTCCCTTGCTGGGAGCTGTCTGGCTCTTCTCAAAGGACTAACAGTTTGCAGATGCTGTTTGCTCAATAAAAAGAGTAACCTCGTGTCTCCAGCTTCAGAAAAACATCTGCAAAAAAAACCACTGCTTTCTGCCTTGCTCCCACCAGTGCATCCGGGTGTTCTGTGGACACGAAAAACAGAAAGGTCGGGGTTTTGAGTTGAAGCCTGAGATTTTTGGCTCAAGGCTTGGGGTTTTGGGTTAAGGTCTGGGGTGAGCTCTACTCGTTATTGAGGGTCTGTCCTGGAGTAGCTACCTACCAGCTCCTGCTGCTCCATTCAGTGCTTGCAGTGACAACTCAAGGTCTTGGAGCAGTGAAACACCCTCCTCTTCCCTATGGGAGCAGTGAAACACCTGTCCAAGTCACCTCCTTTGTCCAGAACTTTGATTTCTGTCCTCAAAATGACCAGGCACCCATCCGTCATGCCAAAGGCAGCCCCACAGCAGCACCCTAAATCAGAAACTTTAGAGCCTGACATTCAGCATTCTGAGATTTTCAAAGTCATTAAAAAAAAAAACAAAAAAACATGCAGGACAGTGGAAGACCCTGTGGTTCAGGCTCTCAAGGTGTTTGCCAGTGATCAGWCAGGACAGCAGCTCTTTTACAATTGCTGTTCCGTGGACAAAGAACAAATCACAGAAAGGTGAAGTGGCTTTGGCTGAATCTGGGGTTGATCTGCCTGCAMAATCGGGGTGACCCTACATCCTGCCCTTCTTTCTCTCCTCCACCTGTGCCCTGCCTGTTAAGCAGTTCTGCTTCTTGGAAAAGCTTTGCAGCCCTGTGACAAACAACAAATTCGTTCTCTTTGTTGCAGCTCAGCCACGGGGTGTTTAGCCACRACAGATTGTAGATACCAAAAAAAAGTTTGGGTTAAAAAAGCAATGTTGATAAGGAAAAATTGTGTCAGTGTTGGTGGAGAACTGACCCCTGCCTGGGAAAGGGGAGGTTTGTGTTGGGCTGTGTGCAGGGTGGGTTCGATGCTGAGGAGGGCACAGACAAACTCGGACTMCAAAAAACTCTGGGTTTCCAATGGTTTGAGGCTGTTGACAGAACAGCTCCAAGGCTTAACAAAGCAGCTGTGAATTAAGCGTTAGAGAAGCATCAGTTCTCACCAATGCTAGATGGAGCTCTGCTACTCGCAAACACCGCACCCGGGCAGGGTTTCAGACGAGTGTTTATACTTCCCAGCGTGCTGGTGTCTCAGGATCCACCGTGGCTGCCAGCTGCCCAAMACAGCTTCCAGGAGCTTTTTCCAGAGGCAGAAAGAACAGGTGATAGGATGGGTAGGTCATGAGCATCATGGCAATCTGGTTCCCTTCTTGTCCTGTTCTCCTCCCAGCCTCCCTCCTGCCCTTCCTCYTTCCCTCCTTCCGCTTCAAGTCGTCTCAACGAAAAAATGTAAATTATTTACAATCAAAATACTTATCATTTCATGGTCTCTGCAGGGCTCACAGAAATAGGTGCAATATCTACAGATGTAAATTCAGTGCCGACGTGGGTTTCACACTCAGGATGAGTTCTGTAAGTCAGATAACGCCCAGGCTGCCATCCCGTGTGCTGAAATCTCAGCTGGCACCGCAGGGTACCGGCAGCAAGATGTGTTTTGACAGCAGTTCAAGCAGGCACGCCGAGGGKTTGCCGTTTCACAGCTGCCAAATAAACCACCCCTGGGATGGCCAATCCTTTCAGGATGTCAGCGTTCCAAAAAGGCCAGCACCGAGAGGACAGCARCATCTTTTCCCTCACCTCTGCTGGTGACAGCAAAGCCACACAAAGCCTCTGCCACCGAGGACACACYGACTGTTTGCTGGCTCACAGAGCAATGTCCCCCTGACCTGCTGCTTCCCCACAGCTCCTTGGCTGCCATGGGATCAATCCTGCAGCCGGTGAAGCTCTTACATTTGGAATTTATGCAGAGGGCAAGTGTTTCTTGGTGAAGCTCTTACATTTGGAATTTATGCAGAGGGCAAATGTTTCTTGCTGGTGTCAGTAATTAATAACAGATGTTTGATGAGGGTTGTATGGAGGCCAGCTGTGCTTGGACTTGGATCACCATGCCCCTGTGCCAGGGCAGGGTCCCCATGTCCCCGTGGCTTGAGGCATTCCAGGAACCCCTCATTCACCTGGTTGGGTTTGCTCAGCCCCCTCCAGCCTTGGGTCTGTCCCCACCAGCCCTTGGCCGGGCACACAGGTGTGTTTGTTTACCTGTGCACGTGTCCTGCACACTCAACCCCTGTAAACATCTCCCTCTGTGCTGTTTGGGGGAGCTGCAGCTGTGTAACCCCGAGGGAGGGAGCTAAATGAGGGAGCGCTGATGAGGAACTCATTAATTCTGGTGCCTGTCAGCCTCGCAGGATGATGATAAAACGCTGCATCCTTCTGGAGCGGCGGGAGGCGGCGGCAGGGCTGGGAGGGAGCAGCCTGCCCGTGCCACAGCCCTCCTAGCATGCAGCCCCCCAATTCTGCACCCCATGTCCTCACATGGAGCTTGTGTCCAGTCCTCCTCTTCCCCTGGATCACCCAGGGGTGGGAGCGTTGTGGGGTGGGTAAAGGATGGATCCTCTGTGTATGTGGGATTGTGCAGGCAGCGTCCACTGTGGCTGCAGCCCTGTGGCAGCAGGGTTTGGGAGAGGGGTGTGGGTTTGGATGGCATCTGGAATGGGGATGATGCTCTCTTTTCCTGCCCCTGGAATGGGCACAGTGCCCTCCTTTCCTGCCCCTGGAATGGGGATGATGCCCCCCTGGAATTGGGGTGATGCTCTCTTTTCCAACCCCTGGAGTGGGCACAGTGCCCTCCTTTCCTGCCCCTGGAATGGGGATGATGCCCCCCTGGAATGGAGATGATACCCTCCTTCCCAACTCCTGGAATGGGCACAGTGCCCTCCTTCCCAATCCCTGGAATAGGAATGATGCCCACTTTTCCAGCCCCTGGAATGGTGATGATGCCCTCCTTCCCAACTCCTGGAATGGGCACGGTGCCCTCTTTTTCCAGCCCTGCACACACCCAGGTGCTTCAGCACGGCCAGCTCATGCCCACATKTKCCATTRCACAGGGTGGCACATCCAGAGGRCACCAKYCCATATTGYTSTGACTGCCTGGACASGGACAGAGGCTCTGGGGCTGCCTGGCAGCATTCCTAATGAATTCAGTGCTGCCCTTCACATCAAACAGCCATGGGAGAAGGCATTTTTTGGTCCCTGTGTTTATTCAACGCACCAAACATGCGGCTCCCGTGCCTCACACTCACAAACATCTTGTTCACAGCTGCAGCTTCAAAAGGACAAGGGGAGAAGGAGGCAGAGATTGTGTGGGAGGCACGGAGCGTGCTGGGGCTGCCTGTGGTCACCGTGTCCCATCAGGGAGGAGYTGACACCCCCTGGACACCTCTCCAGTTCTGCTCCCCCGGGCTGTTGGGGACCTGGCTGTCCCCAGCCACCTTGCAAGGCCGTGAGAAATGCCTGGATTTGGGAAATGAGCAGAGGGGCAGGAGGTGGATGGAGAGCAAAGGGGTTCTGTCCTACTCAGAGCT
Source organism: Malurus melanocephalus (assembly GCF_030028575.1). Taxonomy (NCBI): domain Eukaryota; kingdom Metazoa; phylum Chordata; class Aves; order Passeriformes; family Maluridae; genus Malurus; species Malurus melanocephalus. The sequence continues at coordinate 209,722 of NW_026623550.1, forward strand.
GCCTCTGCCCCCTCCTGTTCTTCCCCGCTCCGCTCTCACCTCAGCTCCATCCATCTCGCAGGGCTGAAACACAATTACCGTCCCAGGGAGGGGGTGGTGCAGCGGCAGAGATGTCCATTAGCCTGGGGGATGGAGATGGAGCGATAGGCGCTCTAATGGCYTCACCAGGATTCCGATGACAGCCTGGCTGCCCCAGCTGCACCGGCCCCTGACCAGAGCAGCTCAGCCCTGGTTTGCAGCCCGTGACAGGGGTCTCGATGCAGGTTTGGAGCCATGTGCRTGCACACGTGTGCCTCGTGTGTGCTGGAACAACTCAAAGCCACTCCAACACCCACAGGAGCTGCCCCAGAGGCAAGCCAGCCATCTGACTGTAAAACAACGCAGAGCTCCTCCCTCCTCACCCTCGCTTGTCCCACTGGAAGAAGGATATTTGGCGGTGGAGCCTGCTGTGCTCTGAAGTTTAATTAACCCCGTCTCCCCCCTGAACAGGCTTCCCTTCCTCTGCTCAAATGCCACAAATGATCCTTTGCAGATGCTAATCTGCAGAAGAAAAAAAAAAAAAAAAAGATTCCACATTTAATTGCAGAACATAAAGATATTACAGGGTCATTAAAACACCATGAATATGGAAATGAAATCCACAGGCATCCATGCAGATAATGGTTGGGAAAAGGGAGTTGCAGGTGAAGCTGAAAGGTGGAAAGGTGGAAGGGTCAGCTCTGTCTGGATTACATCATTAACCCCCTCCTCCAGGCAATCTCCAGGGGCGTGGGAGGGGGATTTTGGGGGTCTCGGGTGTGCTGGCCTCACCTTCAGGGACCCAGAGCAGGGGGAGGGTGGTGCTGCCCTGGGCAGGGTCCCAGTGGTGTGGGATGGCCCTTGCTGTGGGCTCTGGGGCTCAGCCTCTTCCTGCAGCTGCAGGAACCCCAAAGATGCCTCGAGTCCCCACCAAACCCGGTGTGTGACCTGGACCACAGGACCCGACAGCACAGGGAGCGATGTGAGATGGTTTTTCTCTTCAGGGACTCCTTCCCACCCTGGGGGCAGCTGTAGGGCCACACTCAACCCCCTTTGTGCCTCATTACCGGGTTGATCCCGACACCCTGTCTCCCCTCCACCCCAGCTCGCTCCCGCTGTGCACGCTGCCAGCTTGACACTGACGTGAGCTGCTAAGTGGAAAAAATTAATAGGGGCCTCGCTAATTAGAGCTGAGACACCAGGAAAGGGAGACACACAGGSCAGGGTGGCTCTGACACCCACTGCAGATGGCTGAGGCGGTGCAGTGCTGTGGGGTGGCGATGCCAGCGGGCAGGGTGGCAGGAGCCACGGCCCCCTGGACTTGGGGGCTTTTGGCCATGCCCAGGGTGCTGCTGTGCCTCTGTCCTTGCATATTTTGGGATATCCCCAAGGAGCTGCAGCCCCTGGCATTCGGGTTGGGAGGGCGTGGTGAGGAGGGCGCAGTGTTGCTGGGACACCTCCGGATGCTCCTCCGGATGCTCGGGATGCTCCAAACCTCCAGCACGGCACTGTGGTTCTGTTGTGCCGAGCTGCCAGAGCTCCCCCTGCTCTCCCAGCTGCAGCTTTTGCCTCCGGGGAGAGCGTGAGGAGGAGAAAAGCAGATTAGAGTTATCGCTGCATCTCCACGCTGAGCTGAGAGCTAAATGTCAGCTCACATCTGACACWGCTCCGAAGGGGAGGACGAGGAGCCCCGGCACACCCCGCATCACACGGGGCACCTTTGGGGGCACAGGCAGCGGGGTTGGCAGCTGGACACCAGCCTGTCCCCTCGGGAGCTGGCTGGCTCGGGGTCCTGCTGGCAGAATCCCAACCGCAGCCCCAGAAACTTTCCTCCTCCGGTTCCCATGGAAACGAGGAATTTTCTTCTCCCCAAAGTTGAGCCGTGTGTCTGCGCTCTCTGCCCAAGGCGAGCCCCTGCACTGGAGCCCTGCTGGGCCACGCTTTGGTGGGAGCTGCTGGCCCGGCTGCTGCGGTGTTTTTGGAACCAGAGCCCGGCTGTGGAGCTGGGGGCAGACCCCAACCACGGGGCGGTGTTCCTGTGCCACACCAGGATGTCCTGATGGGTGGAGACAGCCCGAGGAGAGGATTGTCACCTGCTCAGCACACCCGGGCATCTCCACAACCCAGCCAGAGAAAATGAGCAGTCTGGTTGAAAAACAACCCTGCAGAGTGACCAGAGAGCCCTCGCTGCAGCCACAGCCATCGTCCAGCGTGAGCCCCTGGCACTGATGGCCACGCAGCAGGAGCCAGCCCTGCTTTTGGCTCCGGCTGGGAAGGACTCTTGGGGGATGATTTGAGACCGTGGATCAGCAATCAGAGGGTTTTAGAGCTCTGTGCTCACCCCTGGCAGGAAGAGGACGGCCTGACGCCTGCTGTGATGGAAGGAAAAGATTTCCCCATCCATCARTCCTGTGKGCTGGCAGGAGCRGGCATCGGGCATCAGCCCTGGGGCYACTGAAATCCCGGGGGCTGAGCTGAAGATTTTCCATGGGATAAATGTGGAGGAGTCAGATTTAGACAACAATGACTGAAACTGAGCTTCAGTAAAAATTAACTCCAAAGAGGGGAATGTTCCAGGCACTGCCATTTGCTGTCAGTAAAAATAAACCCGCAGGTTAAACACAGCCTTTTCCTCYGGGGTGCTCAGGTGCCAGATCAGGGAGCTTCCTCCCGCTCAAACAGTTAAAAGAATAAAATCCCCGAGGCCCAGCTGTGCCCTGCCCTGTTGAGCATCACCCTCGGGGCTGGGATGGGGTCCCCAGGGCCCCTCGGTGCTCAGGGCTATATCAGGGCTGGGGTCACCTCGTTGGTGCAGCATTTGGGAYCCAGCAAGCGCCTGTTGCACATCGAGAAGCTGGAGGGAGCTGGGAGCATCAGGTGGCTTTGGAGGCTCACTGGACACCTGGCAGAGCCCATCCCTGCAGCAGCAGCACCTCCCAACCCCACACAGCCCTTCACCCAGCTCCTTCCCTCCTCCTGCCATTCACACTGGGGTTTTAATTAGTGCTCCTCTGTATATTCAGCAAGCAGGAGCCCAGAATGGAAATGTACAGGTGTCCCCTTGATCCAGTTTCCATGGTTGCCGCATCGAGGTGGGGGCTACAGCTTTTTTTATTTTTTTTTTTTTATATTTAATAATTTTATTACAGTGGCTTCAATCCGTTGGCGAAGAAGCGAAGGGGGGAGAATGTGGGGGAATAAAAAATGCTGGATGAAAAGGCCATGTTCCCGTGGCTGGGCTTATTTGCTGTCATTCTTTTTCTCTTATTAGCAAGCGCTGTTTTCCAAGATGCTCAAAGTCCAAGAGCTCACTAATGAGATCCCAGCTCTCTCTGGTGTGGGGGGAACAGCCCAGGCAGCCGTGCTGGAGCCACACAAACGCCTGTGGGGCYACCCCAAAGACTGAGGGAGAGGAGTAGGATGGTGCCGAGCAGGGTGGACATCAGGGACAGCACTGAGTTATGCTGATATGTCCCCATCCCTGTCCCCATCCCCATATCCCTGCTGCCATCCCCATTCTCGCTCCCCTGCCCCATCCAGCTTGCCTGTGGGATTGTCCCTGCATCCCTCACCAGAACAACAAATCTTCCCCAGTCCCAGCCCATGAAGGGACCCCGAGCAGCTCTTGGGGACACTGGGTCGGTGCCTCACTGCCAGGCCCTGTGCACAAGGAAAGCCCAGGGAGCCTCAGGCAGATCCTACAGCCTTGCCAGGAAATTTGGCTCATGTTTGGGGACTCCCAGCACCAGACTGCCCCATCCTCACCCGGTGTGGTGGCACCCAGTGAGGGGTGGTGGCTGCTCCATGGCTCTGGGTGCCAGCACCAGAAACTCTYGTCCTTTCCTCTCACCAAATTATCCTCAATCTCCTCAGGTGTGACCCGTGCAATGTATGAACGTGCCCATCTCTCACCACGGGATTATTCAGCCCCGGCCCCGCCTRTGAAAGCCGGCAAAATCTCTGTTTACACAGAGCTCGGGGTGGGTTTCAGCTTTTGTGCAACGGRCGTTAAAAATAACACAGAAACAGCACGGGCCCGGGAAAAATCCTCTCTGCTTGCACCGCGCTGTACGGCTCGCCTTGCCAAGTAGGAAGAAATCCCCTCTCCTCGTCCTGGCAACGTCCCGCACTGTGGCAGGCAAACACACACGGCGAGCCACGGACCTATTAGTCACCACTAAATGTTCTTTTCTCTCCCGATTTGTTTCCCTTTAAGCTTGATGTTTTCCTCTCCTGTTGCCCGGGCCTCGTTAGGCTGCAATTAAAGCCAGGAATCAAAGCGGCACGGTGCAATTAAAACTCGGGGAGGGACGCGGGATGCCCCGGGGAAGCCGGCAGCMGTCGCCGGGCTCTGCTCACGAACACCCGGGGAGCGGTGACTGTGCGAGGAGGCAGGGCAGGAACAGGCTGAGCCCAGCCGAAAATCCTGAAGATTTTCCTGTCGTTCACAGACGGCATCACCAGCTCTGGCACCTGGAGGATGAGCAGAGACGCATCCACTCTGGAAAACGAGATGAATTTTTCCTGGCTGTGAGAATCGTAAACACGCGGAGCAGCTCGGAGTGGGGAAGAGGCRCTGCTCACGGTGCCTCTACGCTGAGATTAAATCTCACTGCTGCCTGGGGATGGCTGTGCCCATCCCTGCGCATGATCCTCCAGTCTGMAGTGCCAGGGGGACACGCTGATCACTGCAGGACACGACCAGGCTGCTCCACCAGCACCCAAACCACCGCCACAGCAGCTGGCTCAGGTGACCACCAGGGTTTGTACCCCAGGAGGGAAGTGCTGGGGAGCGGGAGCTGCTCACACAGCARGGCTGAACCCACCAGAAAAAGATCCACCCGTGCCAGAAACACCAGCGCCCCACCGCAGCCCGATCCCCACACCCCTGGCCCAACAGCCGCCCCACGCAGAGGCAGCCCCAGCTTTGAAAATAGATAGTAACAAGTGAGCGCGGGCAGCAGAAGTAGCAAAGCATATGGTAGGTGTTGGAGTTTATTCCTGTCGGCGAGTGTCAGCAGCGACAGACGGCTGGGGGCGGCCAAGCGAGAGCTTTTGGTGGGCGCCCGTGCAACACCACCCCACGGACGCTACAGCTGCGGCGAGGGTGGGGACCCTGCCACCCCCTGCCTTGTGCCATCGGCGGGGCAGCCGGCGCTGCGATGCTCTCCTGGCGCCGGGGAGCGCGGCCCGGGGCTGTTTGAGMCCCCTCTCCGCGCCTCGGGGATGTTTGGTGGCCGAGGCACCMCCAAAATCCCCGCGTTTGGCCGCTCCCACACCAGTCTGAGAGCCCCATCTGTCCCAGCCGAAGGTCACCTGCGCGATCTTGGGCGGGTGAATTGTTGCTCTCTGCTCCCCGCAGCCTTGGCTGGCCCCGGGCTCTCCCAGCACTTCCCGCTCAGCCCAGTGAAGCGACATTTGGRGGCTTCCATGGAATTGTCCCGCTGGCCAGACCCGCTCTCGCCACTCGCCGCCTGTGCCGGGAGATGGGGTGGGCAGGTAGCCAGCGGCAGTGGGAGGCAACAGATTGTCCGCAAAAAAGCGCGTCAGTCCCCAAGCGGCAGCTCGGAGCGGGATCTCCTGCGGGTTTATACCTTGTTTGTCTGAGCCCGCTGCGAGGGCTCGGGGCTGTTTGAGGACTCTTTTCCAGCGTCCTTGCGGCACCGTGGCGATGTGGGGCTGGGAAAARCGAGCCCCACCCCGGCAGAGGCTCCTCTGACCGCGGAGCTGCTGCTGCTCAGTGGCTCGGGCACTGCTGTGGCCTTGGTGGCCTTGAGGATGCCAGAGTGGCCAAGGGACAGCCCCGGCAAGCACCGGAGCCAGCGCACATCCTCCCCTGGCACAGGTGGAGCAAACACTCGCCGCTCACCTGCGGCTCCCGCCCCTGCTAATTGCAGCGTTCTCACTTCGCACCGATGTGCTTGATAAGATTAGCAATTACACAAACCTCACACGGCAATTGGTCTGGGTCAGGAGCCGTGCGAGGGAAATTGGACGGAATTAATTCCAACGGGAATTAATTATAACCTGGCAGCGGAGAGGCTGGAGGGTGTGATCCTATATTTTAATGTATTTCTCAGCGCGACCTCTGGCTCTGCAGGATGCTGAGGGTTTCACCGCAGCAAAGGTGTGCTCACTGCTGTCCAGAGCATCACAGGGCTGGGACAGGCGATGTCACAGGACAGACCCTGGCCTGGCACGGGTGAGAGYGGCCGCGGTGCTGCCGGAGCTCCCTGCCCTTCCTGCTCTCCGCCCCGCAGCCGCTGTTGTTATCTCCATTGCCATGGCAATGCCAGCCCGGCTCCCACGGCGTGTCCGCCTGTGCCTCTGCCAGGCAGACGCGGTCCCACGCCGGGCTGGAGCCCCGATCCCAACGCAGCCCGCCCTGTAAAATAACCACAGAATGGGCAGGGGGGGTCAGGACAGCCCCAAAGCGYCGTGGGGATGGACACGGAATGTCCCTTCACCCGAGGAGGGGGGTCTGGGTGGGGAGCAGGGGAGAAGCAGAGCTCTCCACCTGGAATATCTGCCAGCCCTGCCCTGCTGGGTCCAGCCGGGTACCCACAGCAGGACTCCTGTACCCCACAGCCACCCGTGCTCAGCCATAGCCACCCTGTGCTGGTACCAGCCCATGGCCCCAAAATCCATATCGATCAGTGCCCAGCTACACTGGTGTTAAAAACCGGCTGTCCCTGTTTGCCAGCAGCTGCTGGGGTTTAACAAATCCTCCTGTCTGCTTATTTATTCAATTTTCCCCCCTCCAACCTGGGCCTTCTTGAGGCTTTGGGAATTTTCCAAACGTTGTAAAGGCAGTGTGTTAAAGTCCACCAGGAGCAGGTCTGTCACTGGAAAGAGAGAGGAGAGGCAGGAGAGATTCCCCCACAGCTGCTTTCACCCTCATCCATCCTTACATACTCCCTGCACTCTCCCACTGCATTTCCACATGTTCTGTACACCCACCCTGGCCCCAGCCCCGAATCAAGGCTGGATCCAGGGGATTGAATTAATGGGGAGGGGGAGTCCAAAGTGACACTTCCCGTGTGCTGGTTGCCTTTTCCTGGCTATGGAGGCGAGATCTGATCCCTGTTGGATTGCCAGCCTCAAAGCAGGAGAGCAAAGTGCAAATGGAAAAGCAGAACAGAGGGARTGTGTGGGAGCACTGCCTGCCCCAGCTACACCCGGGCAGCCGCTGGATTTCTGCAGGGTGCCAAGTGCCATCGGGCTGGAGGAGCTGGAGGTCACCTCTGCTCCCGGTGGGCTCCTGAGACCTCAGCCCGGGGGTTTCCGCGTCCCCTGGGCGAGCACAGACTGCTGGGTGGCGAGTGGGAATACGCAGGGATGGTCACTCTCCACCAAAGCAACTGATGTGACTACAAGCGGCTGCGGGATTCTATTAAGTTCTGTTTTCCTCCCGGTATCAGTGGGAGTCTCTCMTCTCCCCTTCGAGGCAGACACGCTGCCATGGAAGACAAATGCCGGCAATAAAGCTGTGGAGCGCGGTGCCGGGGGAGGCCGGCGCTCCCTGCCCGCATCTCTGCACGCCTGGTCCCGCTCCAACCGGCCCGGCCCGGGTACCCAGAACCGGGTGACGGAGTCGCCACGGGCAACCCGGCCGKCTCCAGCGCAGGACCCGCAGGGCCACCCCATTTCCCTGCGTGGAGCCCCCCCGCCACCGGCCGAGCGTTGCCAGGCAACGGGAAGATGCTTTTCTGACCGAAACGGTAAATCGGCAGCCGGAGTTGGGGGTGGGGGGACGGAAATGGCTGGGCTKGGGCTGCCCGGGGGAGCACGAGAGGGTCCGCCAGCCTTAATAACACCCAAAAATCCTGAAAGGAGGAGCAGCCGTCCCAGCCCTGCTCAGCCAAAACTGCTGAAAGAGCCCTGAGCAGTGCCAAGGACAGGACACGGCCCTGGGACCCCCAGCCTGGCTGGGAGATGGGCACGGTCCGGGTGTCCCCTGTCCCCCAGCAGGGACAGCCCCGCTGTTGTCCTCACCTCGGCTCTGCCGCACCCCGGATGAGACTGAACCCCTAATTCGCCCCGTCCCTCCCTCGCCAGCCATCGCGCCGTGGCTGAACGAGCTCCAGGCAATTTTCTCAGAAGTTGAGACCTCGCGCTGCGGGAACACGGCGCTAAAAATAGCCRAGGTCTGTGTGCGCCTCTCGCCCAGGTGAGCCTGGCTCCGGAGATCAGCGCTCCTCCACATCCAGCGGCCTCCCCTGCTCCGCCTCAGTTTCCTGCACACCCAAATGTGCGCCACAGCCTCGGGACCCCAGGAGAGAGGAATCGCTGAGCAGGGGGAGCGTCCCAGGGCTCAGATATCACCTGCTGTGTGCAGGGATGGGCAGAGCCGCCCAAGGGCTCGGGATCTCACCTGGCTGCGCTTTACCTGGGCATCCCCTGACCCGAGGGGGGTGTGGATGTATCACCCTCCCCCCTCCCCAGCAGCTCCCAGTTCTGACTCCCCTCTCAAGCGTGACCAAGCTCTCCCAGGTCCAGCGAGGCAGACGCGTTTCCTTCCCACGGTGGCTCGATTACAAATTCASAGTTAAATCTTCCCCCACAAGATACCCCTCTCCACCCCTCTGGCTGCTTCCAGCTCTAAGAACGTTGAACACTTTCCAGGGATTTTTTGTGTGCTCAGGCTGACCCCATCCACTCTGGTTCAGACTTAATCAGCCTCATTTTGTTACTAACTGCTGCAGCTTTGGACCTCTAGAAAAAGCACGACTTAAATTATTAGCACCTACCAAGCTGCTTTCACCACCCCGGTGGGAGCCAGAGGTGAGAGAACAGATCTGTTCCCACCCAGCCTCTATAGCGACCAACAAAATGACAAATTATCAGAATTGTGGAAATTAGAAAAATGGCATTTAGGTAACAGGCAAACACTCCTCTTTTCCTCAGCAGCATCTGGCTAGGAACAGATTTGGAAGCGGCAGGTGGGGAGAAAAGAAAAGCAACCTGAATGCTGACAGCTGGGCTGGGGGGGAGCCCTGAGAGCGGGGAGAACAAAACCATCATCATCATCTTCTTCATCATCACCCTCCAGCAGTGCTGAGAAGGGCTGCAGGGATCAGAAGGAGGAAGGACACGCACAGAGTGTGGGAAGGGGCTCTTCCTCACCCCAGCCCTGGCTGTCCCTGGTCCCCACTCAAAGCAGGGAGATTTATTCCCACCTCACCCCATGGCTGCTCGGCAGCACCAGGGGAAGAGTTTTGGAAGCACCTTGTGCCCCTGGAAAGSGTTTGGAAAGGGGAGCAGCACCCAGAAGGGCAGTGCTGCCCCRTGTCTGAGGTTCCAGCTCTGCTCTCTCACGCAGGGAGCCGTCAGGAATAATACCGGGAAATATCTTGGGGAAAGCAGGAGCCAGGGCCACACCTGCATCTGTTTTAGAAATGACTTTATTGCACTAAAAAGAGGAAATCATCTGTAAACAAGCATTCCATTCAGGTATTAATATATTTTTCACTCCAAAAATACATCATTAAATCCAGCCACAAGAAATACCAAAGCAGGAACAATAGAAAAGAGCTCCAGCAGAGGAGAGACCCATCCGAGCAACARCTCCTGCTCCCACACCACCGGCCCAGCACACAGCAGGGCTCACAGCAGCACACCCCGGGGCTCACTGTGTGACCACACACCCGACTCCAGCCCTGGGACGGGCTGGGGTGGAGCAGGACAGCAGCCCCCAGGCCCTTGGGTGTCCCTCTGGGGTCAGTCTCAACCCAAGAACTCGGGGTTCTGCTCTCAGCACCCTCCTTTTCCCAAACCCAAAGGCACACGGTTCTGCTGCGGGGGATGTGTCACCCCTCAAACCTGTCAGAGCACCAAAATCTTTGTCCCAGCTCCCGTTCCCCCTTCCCTTTCAGCCTGTGCCCCCCAGGTCCCCCAGCCCCTTGCAGGTGCAGCACCCCAGGGTGCTGGTGGGGTGTGTGGGGGCTGTCAGGCAGCACCCAGCCCATCAGGATCCCCTTCCTGGCCTTTCCCAAACCTCCTCAGGGGCAGGATGCTCACCCCACACCCGAGGATGTGACACCTCTCCCCACCCCACCCTCCCCAGAGCCCCCATCATTGGGGACCAAGGACCACCCCTCATGTTGGCTCTTGGGGGAGSGCAGGGAAGCCTCAGGTGGGAAACTCCCCTGTGGAGCCCGGACATGTCAGCTCCTCATGTCCTGCACGGTTTGTTTTCGACCACAAAACTCGACAAACATCCACGGTCACCCCGAATCCCCCCYGGCATGCAAAAGCGGCGCGATCGGAACCGCGCCTGGCGTACCTGAAAACGTATTTACAGACAGAAAGTAAAACGCTGCGAAAAGATCAGCCTGGGATATAAATAGCCAACACTGAGATCTGCCATCTGCTGCGAAAAGGACAAGGGAGGAACATCCACTGCCACCACGGAGGTTAACAAAGAGGGGACACATGTGTGTCCAACGCGTGCTGCGGCAGGCGGGGATGGGAGCGCTGCAAATCCTGCTCCCTGCACAGAAACATGCAGAGCCCGACACGATGGGTGACAGCACACCAAACAACAACGCAGATTGTTTTATCCACCCGCAGAAATGCCTCCCAGCGGCCTCCTCCCCGCTCCCACCGACCCCAGCCGGGCAGCCGGGGTGAGAGGATGGGATGGGATGGGATGGGAAGGGTTGGGAGCACCTCGCTCGCTTCACTTTGGGAAGGTAGATCCCGCTGGGCGCAGGAGCTTGGTGAACTCTCCCAGGCAAGGGAGGGCGGAAGGTTTGTGGAGCTTCAGCCTCAGCCTCCCCTGGGACAGCCCCAGCACTCAGGGAGGGCTGCTCCTGTCACCTCAGCTTTTGTTAGCAAGCTGAGACATCTGCTGGGACACTGCCTGGGACAACTCCTGCCAGGGCAAGGGGTGCCAGCCCCGGGATCTCCCTCCTGTGGGCAGGAAAAAGGCACAGGCAGCCTCCTGGATTTGGGGAAASCAGAGCCCCCAAAGCTCCGTGAGCAGGTTCCCACTGGGGGTCAGCAGTGGGGGACACTGGGGTGGGCAGGGAGGGTGGCTCGGGAGGCTGCAGGTGTCAGACTCTGCACCTGAGCAGCCCCGCAGGGCTGGGAGGAGTCCAGGAAAGGCTCAAAAGCCACAAACCTGACTCATCCCCCAGGGTGACCGCCCTTGCCCGCTCTCGGGTCACCTCTGCAGTRTTTTCTTTGTAGTTTCCAAAACTAGAAACTTGTCTTCTAGAAACTTCTAACTTCTCCATTAAACTGAGATCGATTCTGTCACCTGACTGCAAGAGCTGGGGCTTTGAGAGGTGGCCCTAAGAGTGCTACAGAGATTTACCCACCTCCAACCTGCAAGGCGGCAGCTGGAGACCGCAGGCACAGGGAGGGAAGAGTCCCACAGGTGCTTCCGTCCTTCCTGCTGGGGAATGACCTGGAGGTTCCCCACTTCCTGCTGRGCTCCAGGAGATGCAGCCCCGGGGCAGGAGCAGGGAGGGAGCAGGGGCAGAGGCTGTGACTGCCCGCTGGTGCTGGCAGAGCCCCACACCAGCACCATTCCTGGGGACCCCCACGCTGTGCCCAGAGCCCGGCCCTCCTCAGAGGGCCCTTCCAAACCCTCCTCCAGCGGAGCTGGGGGACAGAACCGGCCTCCCTGCCCAGCCCCGGCCCCATAGGTGGGCGGGCTCTCTCTGGGGCTGGCAGCAGGTACCTACAGGCAGGACAGGAGGGCGGTGAGTGGCAGCTCCTTCTCCCCCAGCAGCGTGTCCCTCTTAAGGCTGCTGCCCTTATTGACCACCTTGAGCTTCAGGGACATCTTCCTGGCGTGCCCGGGGCCCAGCCCGTCGAAGAAGAAGTCCTCGTTGAAGACAGGGTTGCGGCTGTTCTTGACGATGGTGCTGCGCTGCTTCTGCAGCTTGCCGGGGTTGAGGCACAGCGAGACGCAGCAGTTGATGCTGCGCAGGTCGACGAGGGCGTCGTAGAGATCCTCGGCGGACACGAGGCGCACCCGCAGCCGGGCGTTGGAGGGGTCGTACTCRGCGGCCAGGCGCAGGCTCCCGCCCCGGCTCAGCCGCAGGCTGTGCTCCCGGTCCCGGCCCGCGGGCAGGTCCAGGGGCAGCACGGCGGTGGCAGGCTGAGTCCCGGCCGGAGCGCTCCTGGCGCGGCGCTGGGCGCTGGGGCTGGTGTCAGCCGAGCTGTCGTCGGTGGACAGCGAGCTGTTGCGGGCCACCGAGTGCTTCAGCTTGATGACCTTGGACTGGCTCTCCTGGCTGAAGAGCTTCAGCAGGGACACGGAGCGGGAGAGCAGCGGGGAGCCGAAGGGCGAGGACTCGGCGGAGGAGCACGTGTCGCTCTCTCCGCCGCTGAAGTAGCGGCCGGGGTGCATGAGAGCCGCGCCGAGGTCGGCGGGTGTCCGGCGGCCGCTCTCGCCGTTGAGCTTGGCTTTGCGCTGGGCGCTGGGCGAGGTGACGGGYGAGGGGCAGAGGCTGCTGTGCTCGCTGTGGAACAGGGACTCTTTGCGCCGCGTGTGAGGGCTCTCCATCAGCGTGGCGAAGCCGTAGGAGGTCTGCGCCTTGGGCACGTAGGGCAGCGACATGGCCGTCTGTGCCTGCGGGTCCGCGTTGGTGCCGCAGCTGTCCTCSGTCCAGTCCTCGGCGGTCTCGATCTGGATGATGTGCCGCCCCCTGGTCCGGGAGCGGGAGCGGCTGGACGGCCGGGGGCTGCGCGGGGGTTTGCGCCCGGCCAGGTCCTGCTCTGACACTGAGGCACCCAGAGCGGCCGCTGCGGGGACCTCGGAGCCCTCAGCCTCGGCGGGAGCCGCGCTCAGCTTGGGCGGGATAAAAAAGTCGGGGATTTTGTCGGGGGTGAGGACGTTGCTGTAGCGGGACCCCCGCGAGGACTCGTCYGTCCCCGAGCCGCGGGACCCGCCGTTCTCCGCCACCCCGCGCAGCCGCTCCAGGAGCCACATGTTGCTGCCGGGTGCGGGGCTGGAAGAGACCCGAGAGGAAACGCTATCCCCGGGGACMGGGCACCGGCAGAGGCAGGACGAARCGAAAAACCCCGGGAGCGACCAGCGGCACCGAGAGACCCCGACCGGGCAGGCCGGGGGGACGGGACAAAGAGGGGAGGGAGCTGGCCGCGCCGAGGGACACGGGGACCCGCCAGCCCGGGGAGGAGCGCGAAGGAACCGGCCGCGGGGAGAGAGAATCGGGGACCCCGGGGAACGGCGACCCGGCGGCGCCGAGCGACGCGATGGGACGGGACAGACGCGACGCGACGCCTGGACCGACGGACCGACCGACCGGCGCCGCCGCGAGCGGGACGTTGCCGGGAGCCGCCGCCGCACCTGGAGCGGAGCCGCCGCCGCCACCGCAGCTCGGGCGGGGCGGGAGCGGACGCGCTTTTATACGGCGGCAGCGGCGGCGGCTCCGCTCCTCGTCCGCGCCGCCGCCGTAATCCTCCGAGTGCGCCGACCCTGCATTTCTGCGCGCCGCGCTTGGCTGGACCGGGACCGGGACCGGGACCGGGATCAGGATCGGGACCGGGACCTGGACCGGGATCGGGACCGGGACCTGGAATCAGGATAGGGACCGGGACCGGGACAATGCGGCCCCGGGTTGCTGATGCTCGGGGGGTGCGGAGACCTGACTTCGGGACACCCGGCCGTCTGCCCACGGGAGCATCGGGGTTGGGATGGGGCCGGGAGTGGATTCGAGACGGCAACAGCCCCGTGGTGACCGTCCCCGTGGTGACTCCCGGTCGTTCCCCTCTGGGATCAGGCCCTCCCCACTCCCAGCTCTTGAGCTCAAWGCACTGAATGAAGGCAGCAGCGGCTCGAGGCGGAGGGGTTGCCTCATTGAGTGGTTTAAAATTGCGCTGGGGGGCAGTGCCACATGTCACATACCCCAATGTCACACACCCCCATGTCACAAAACCCACCAGCCCCTGGAGGGATGTGGTAGTGGCTGGGGACACCGGGGCAAAACGTCAGGAGGGTTCACGGAGATGAACCGGGGGTCGGGAGATTTAACCGGATGATCGGGCCCAGCCCCGGTCTCACCGGGATTTACAGCCCTGGGGACAGGGATGCACGGAGCAGTGACACAAAAGGGTCAGGAGGCTGTTTCTTCCTGGCTGCTGCTCCGTGGATGCTGCCAGGCTGCCAGGAAGCACCATCATTCCGCAGCAGTGCAGGGCTGGGAGCGATGGCCAGGAAGAAAAGCCTGGTGTGGTGAGCACCTGCCGAGGGGGCTGTGCGGGAAGCCTCGGCTCCCTCTGCATTCCCGCTTGGAGCCRGTAAAAAGGGGCGTCCGGCCGTGCCGAACCGGACCGGGGGCTGGGATATCTCAGGGACAGCTGCGGGAGGGTCCTGGGAGGACTGCAGGGTGCTGAGCCGGATCCCGAGGGGAGGAGAGGGCAGATGGAGCCTGGAGGAGGAGGAGGACGAGAACCGCGGAAGGGGAAGCTGCTGAACAAAAGGTCGATGTTTGCTTTTCCTCCACCCTGCGAAACTGCGGGTAAACAAGGTGCAGAAATGGTTGAGTTCCCCTGAGATAACAAAGAGCGCTGGGGCCGGGCCAGCTCCATCCGTGCGGCTCGGGGCCGGTGCCCGCAGTGCCCGGAGGTGCTGGGAGCTGCCTGGCTGCGGACTGGCAGGGCTGGGGACGCTGGCAGGGGCTGGGGACAGAGCTGGTGGAGCCGGCGGTGTGCTACCACCTGCTGGAAGCTGGGAARGAGAGAGACCTTCCCTGCTGCGGGAAAGGGTTTGTGCGAGGATGCTCTGAATAACCGAGCTAGGAGCGTCATTTGAGACAGGTGGAGGGGAGATTGGTCACAGAGACCTCCAAGGCCCTGGGAGAGCAAGGGGGTGACGTCCTCTGCAGCTGCTCTTGTGTGGCTTCCAAACCTTCCCAAAACACCTCAGCCTTCCCAAAACACCCCAGCCTCCCCATCACATGGGCTGAAGAAGGAGCAGCCCTTCAACCCGGATCTAGGTTGGGGCACAGAGCTCCCTGCACCCATTGGCACCACACACCAGCCTCACCCAAAGTGGCCAAACCCCTAAAACAACCCCTCTGCCAGCCTTTCATCCCTCAGGGCAGCATCCCCTGGGCTGCAGGGCCAGGCACCGCCAGCGGGTGAACCACACGGGCTCAGTTCTCCAGCAGTGAGAGAAGAAAGTCGTGGCCCTCACTGCCTTTTCCTGCTCTCTGTTGAGAGAACAGTGCAATTATCCTTGCAGACGCATCACTCCACGACAAAAAATAGCAGCTGAGATGGAAGCACCACATCCCGGCGGAATCCAGCTATCAATGGAAAATTACGCATTCATTACTGGGCTTTATTTAGGGGCTTATTTTATTCATTGGCTCAGCCAGCACCGGCAAAGGCCAGCCCCAGTGAGGGGCTGAGGGTGCTGGGGTGACCCTGCTCCCTGAGGTGGGTGCTGGCAGCAGCACTGGGCACTTGGAGCAGAGCCAGGACACCCCCACTGGACACCCCCAGTGGCTGCTGACCACCTGTGTCCYACCAAGACTCTGGCTCTGCTGGTCACCACATTCCCTAGCGGGTCACAGCTTGGCTTGTGCCACTTGGAGCCACCCTGGCTGTGGTAGGAGGTCCAGGGGTGGGTGGCCACGTGCCAGGTGGAGGCAGGAGGGGAGTTGGCAGCAGGAGCCAGCGGGGCAGGGAGCTGCCAGGCACGAGGAGGAGAGGCCGTGCAGGACCGGCCGGGGGTGTTGAAGGCCACTCTGAAGCCAGGGGGGCACTGGGTGACCTATGGGGGACACTGGGTGACCCAGAGGGGCAGATTCAAGTGTGGCTGGACAGGATGGGCTGGCCAAGGTGGGACSAGGCAGGAGCTGGTGGTGATGGAGACCTGTCCTAGCATCGTGCCCAGAGGGGGATGAACTGCCTAGGCTCCGTGCTCGTTTCYAGGTTTAATTAGAAATGTATTCCAAACCACAAACCCACAGTGTCAGACAGGGATGGGAAAAAGGAGCCGTGTGTAAAAACCTGCCAAAGCCCCCAACTGGCCAGGGAGGCCATGGGACACCTCGTGAGGCACTGCCAGCAGCTCAGCCCTGCCCTGCACCTTCCCATGGTAGCTCTGTCCTGGTCCTGGCCTGGGGAGGGCTGCAGGGCCTTGGGGAGCATCGTGTGGCAGCCACCTCTGGGGACAATCTGGCTGGAAAGGGCTGTCCCCAACAGAAACATCCAACAGCACCCACCTCCAAGGGCTGRCTGTGCCTGAGAACCAAGCTGGGGCTACAGCGATGTCCACCAGCCCTATTCCAGTGCTGGGGCATCCCTGCCCAAGATGGGATCAGGCTCTGTCCCTCCTGCTGAGTCCACGGAGCAGTTCCCACCCCAAGAGCATTTCACCTGCACATGAGGAATTAAACGTCTTTGTGTCCAGCTGGGCAAGGGGCCCTGTGCAGATGATGGAGGTAGGCAGCAGCCAGGGAGGACCTACAGGGCCAGGGACCACAGGACCTCGCTGGGGAGGAAAACGGGGAGCTTGACCCCCAGAAAACAGGCACAACCGGAGACAGGGAGCGCAGAGAGACCCCAGTTTTGCCTTAGGGTGAGTCCAGAGCCCGGGGAGCRGATGGGCACTCACGTACCCCCCGGCATCACTGCTTCCTCTGTACAACCTGGCGCAGGTGCAGCTCGCTCTCGGCCGCCACGATGGGCTGCTCGTTCTGCCGGTGGTGGCTGATGAGGTGGCTGATGCTCTCAAACAGCACATCCTTGGTCCTCACCTGGCGCCGGGGCACAGAGCATCCCGTGAATAAACACCCCGTGGGACCTCCCGCCCCGACCCCAGCCCCAAATCACCCTGCCCTGCCCTCACCACTCCCTCGGGATCCACCAGCAGCAGGTGCTTGGGCTGCCCGCTGTGCATGCCGGTCAGCACGTACTGCCCCGGGTTGGTGAGGCTGTCCCGCACCAGGAAGTCGCCGTCCATCTGCAGGAGCCTCTCAGCGTCCTGCCGGCTCATCTTGCCGTGGTACCAGGGCTCCTTGCGCAGCTGCTCCTCCGTGGGGGCGATGGGGGCCTTCCGTGTTGGGGGGCTTGGCCACTGGTCCTCGATGGGGATGTTGGTGCCACCCCCTGCAATGCACTCGTGGAGCTTTAGGGCATCCTCAAAGGGTCCTGTGGGAGCCAGAGGGGTGTGATGAGGAGAGCCCCCAGCTCACTGTCCCCAGTGCTCTGCAGGGCCCTGCTGTGGACTCGGCCAGTGGCTCGTGGCCGGTGACCTGGACAGCACTGGCACAGCTTGACCCCTCCACAGCAGGTTCTGCACCAGTGCAGCGCCTTACTCATGTCAAAAAGGTCCTTTTTGGGGCTCTCCTCYGCCGCCCCGTGAGCCAGCAGCTCCGGCTCCCAGGCGTCCAGGCTCTGCGTGTTCACGTACATGTGCTCCTCGTAGTCCCGCGGCCCCAGAGCGTGGCTGTCTGCCTGCAGGTACCCGTCGCAGGGCTGGCCTGCAAGGAYGGCCATCACCGCTGGCCAGGACTGGCCACAGTCACCGGGAACCCCCCCAGCTCGTGGTTTCCCCCACAGTAACACCCACCTTGGCTGTCCAGGTCCCACGGTGGCCCCAGATGGGTGCTCGGGTCTCTTCTGGCTGCTACCCCACCCTGGGAAAGGAGACAGTGAGAAGCTCAGAGGGGCTGGGACCCCCAGAGCAAGGCCAGCAGGGGCTCTGAGGGGCTCACCTGGTTGCAGGGGACAGAGCTGGAGGGCTGAGCGCGGACGTGGCCCAGGGCTGTGCTGTGACGGAGCCGGGAGTCCACCAGCCCGCCCGGGGGTGGCTCCTTGCCCGGGATGCTGTTGTAGTAGTCGTGCTCAGCCGCCTCCTCGTCCTCCCCCCAGGCTGACTCCTCTGCACCCAGCGCCCTGCAGCAGGGACAGGCGAGCTGGGGATGCCCTGCCAGGTTCTGGCTGTCCCCACACCCCAGCCAGGGGGGACACGGCCGGGACAGGGGGTGCAGCAGGGCCCCCCACCCCCCTACCTCTCCGGGGGTACCACCACCTTGGGGGGGCTGTGCAGGTACTGCTTGAAGCGCAGCTCGAAGGCCTGTCCCACCGTGCTGATGACRCTCTGCGCCAGCCCCTCGCAGCACTCCAGGATGTGGCAGGCTGCGGACAGACAGATGGACGGCTCGAGAGTTTCCCCTACACTCCCATCGCCACACTGGGACCACCCTGAGCCACCCCTCAAGGATCTGATCCTGCAGCTTTCACAGAGCTCCTCCACAGAGCTCCCAGGCGTCACCTCTCTGGTTGATGGGGTCCTTGGCGACGTAGGCGACATAGTCCGTGGTGTCCTGGGGACACAGGGGAAGATCAGCACCCATGTCCTGCTGCCACATGGGGACAAGGGCTGGACRTGCCAGGGAGAGGGGACAGCTCAGCCCCAGCCCCACGTCCTGGAGCTGTGCTTTGCTCAGCCACTGGACAGGCAGTCCCTGTCCCCACCGCCCTGTGGGAGTGAGGTGTGTGTGACTCACCATGTCCCCGCCGGACGCGAAGGAGATGGACTGCATGTGATGGTTGGCGATGATCTGTGTGGGAAATGTGGYCAGGGAGGGGCATTAGCAAAGGGGCCACCGGCTGGCAGGTTGGCAGGGAGCAGGGTGTGTGCCCAGGAACACCCTCACCTGGCGTGTGGTGGGGATCATGAGGTTCAGCCCATCGACGGAGATGTTGATGGCAATGCTCATGCCGGCGAAATGCAGGTTGCTCTTGCCCAGGATGGAGAACAGGGCTTTGTTGGGAGCCTGACAGAGGAGAGGATGGTGAGGGTGATGCAGAGCACCAGGATGAAYGAGGAAAAGAGGGGTGCCCCAAGAAGTCCCAGGCCCACAAACTGGACAGGCACCCCTGGTGCTCTGTCCTACAGGGAGGGACRAGCAGAGCTGGAACTCACCTTCTTCTTCCAGATGCCCTTCACACCCGGCACAGCCTCRTACAGTCTGTTGATGGCTTCCCTGCAACGGACAGAGCCTGGCCTGGTCATTGCTGCAGACCCCTGACCCCATCCCAGCCGCCTTCCCCCCACCCATTTCTCTGTGGGGTCTGCAGGCACAGGCCCCCCCAGCCCCTGGAGCCGCAGCCGCCCCGCAGCACTGCCCCACGTCACGGCCCGTGGTACGCAATCCCGGCTGGGGCCACCTCCCTTCTCCTCTTTCCACCCATCGATCTGCAGCAGTGCCCTTCGCCCGTGTCCCTGCRTGCGGGGTGGGTCCTCTAGGGCACGGCTCCCCCTGACCCGTGTTCCCCTGGGGAGCACCCAGTGCCACCAGGAGCTCCGGGGGACACTGGGGTACAGGAGAGACTGCAGGGCCATACCTGGTGACCTGTGTCCTGGTGTTGAAGTCGAGGGACCTCATGGAGCGCAGCACCTCAATGCACCCCATGTACTGTGGGCAAAGTGGTCAGAGCAGGAGGCAGAACAGGGCAGGGAACAGAGAGGAGAGGCCGAGTGTCAGGGAGAAGGGGCTCATCCACACCAGCTCCAGGGATCACACAGCAGACTCGGGCCCCCAAAAATGCCCCATCACATGCCCAGACCCGGTGCTGACACCCCACAAACTCATGGGTGTGCTACAGCTTGTGATGCCTTGTAGGGGCTGAGAACGCTGGAGCCCTGGGGTGGGCTCCCCGGCCCAGGAAGCCCCTGGCCCCCAACCCCATCRCGGAACCCGCATGTGTCGTGTCGGGGGGACTCGATCGAGGGCTCTGCCCGCAGCCATCGGGAGGAGCGGCCGGACCCGCACACGCCCGGGGCCGGGGTCTCCGCGCCCTCCCGCATCGCCGGGCTCCGGAGGGACTTACCCGGACAATGTAGGAGACGCCGGGCCCCAGCACCCGCTCGTCGGGGTGCAGCCAGC
>NW_026623550.1:229744-252491 GCF_030028575.1 Malurus melanocephalus
CGGCAGCGCGCAGGGCGCGGCGCAGAGCGGCTCGCAGGCGCCCAGGACGGCGGCCAGCCCCGAGGGAGACTCCGCCGCGGCGGGGGCGTCCCGGGCGGAGCCGGCGGGGCCGCGGCCGAGGAAACCGCTGGAGCCGGGGAACTTCCACTGCGGCATCCGCGGCAGCAGCGCGCAGAAGGTGGTGCCGTGCTCGGGCTCCTCGCCCGCCGCGGGGCACGGCGCGGGGGCCGGCGACGGCATGGGGGCGGTCAGCGGCTCGTCGCGGAAGCGGTCATACTTGGGCTCCGGGAGCATGCCCGGGGCCGCTCGCCGCTCCGCTCCGCTGCCGCCGCGCCGGCTCCCACCCCCCGCCCGCTCCCCCGGGGCCGCGCCGCGCTGATGTCATGGTGCGAGCGCTCCGCCGCCCGCCCGGCCCCGCATCCCCCGCCCCCGGCCCCGCGGCCGCCGGAGCATCCCCGTCCCGCCCAGCATCCCCGCCCACCGGAGCATCCCCGCGCACAACAGCATCCAGCCCACGCCTGGGCTGCCCTCGCCAACGCGGCCCGTGGGGCTGGAGCCACCCACGCTCTGCCCTCCGTCCGTCCTGTTCCAAACCCTCTGACCTCCGACCGGGCCAAAACCCGCGGGGCTGACGGCGACCCTGMGAGTTTCCAGCTTTGCCGCTGGAAAGCCTTGGGAGTGAGGGGTTGGGGGTGACAGCCCCTCCCAGAGCCACAGGGCTGAGGCACAGCCTGTCTCCCGCTCGCGTTTGCATCAGCTGGAGCGAAAGCGGTCAGCAGCCTCCGGCACTGCCCTCGCCCACAACAGGGACATTTTCTGCTCTCTTTCCACCTCTGCATCCCCGGGAAGCGCTGCAGAAGCCCAGGGCTGGCCGGGGAGGCGGGGGAGGGCTTGGACAGGCTTCGCTGCACAGCCAGGCTGCCCTACTTCTGTGCCTCCCAGCCCCACYGGTCTCTTTCGCTCTGATTTCATCTGCCTCCAAAGCCAGATCTGACTCCCGCTTGTTTTTATCTGTCTGGAGGGCTCAGGCAGTAAAAAGCACAAACACTTTGTTGTTTTTCTGCCCGTAACTGCAGCAAGCAGGGATAAAAAAAACCCCACAAAACCTTTAAAGGGACTTTCTGACCTCAATCRACCAATTCGCCCTTGCTCCTGCCCCGGGGCTGCGGCGTTTTTGGAGCAGTTCAGAGGACCCCAGGTTGGCTGGGCTCAAAAGGGYGAGGAAACCCAGAGCAGACCCACAGCARCTCWGCCGTGYTGGACCCTCACCTCTCCCCAACCCKGCATCCCCTTCATGTCTTAATATTKGGGYTCCATCCCCGCAGCATCACAGGCTCCCTTCAGCTTCCCGAGGAGCTTTCTTGGGCCGCTCTTCTGTCCAAAACCTCACCACCATCGCGGCAATCGCTGAAAACAAAACCGGAGCCTCCCCGGGGGCTTGCCATGCTCCGGGCGATGCAGCCGCCTTTGTCTTTCCCCCCTCACTGTCTCCTGCTCCCTGGCAGGTGATGGGGTGAGAGCCAGTAATTGCTCTAAGTGCGATCAATAAATCAAGGTAATAGAATTACATCTGCTGTTGCCATGTTGGGAGCCGCTCGCCTGCTCTCTGATTTCTCTCCTTGGTTTTGTTTTTTAAGCCGCTGCRGAGCTCTGGAACAAATCAGGCTTCTCCATGATCTTATAAGCGGCTCCAGGAGGGCCCGAGGGGAGCTCAGGTCCCTGCCCAGCCTGGGTGGCTGAGGGTGAAGGTTCCCGGGGGTTGGGGGGGTCAGCCAAGGGAAGGCACCGTGTCCCTGTGGAGGTTACGGGCTTTTTGCCCATGTGGAGAGCGCTCTGGGGACCGCGGGCTCTCCATAGCCCGGGGACAGCATAGCCGGGCACGGTGCAGCAGCCCTGGGGAGATGGAGCTGCTCTCCACCCCCACAGAAATCCCGGGATGTCGGGGGTTTACTTCCATCTTTCAGGCGGAGTTACCTGAGGGGGTTTTCTCTCAGGTTTAATCATTACTTAAAGGAAAATCTCTGTGGACAACGGATGGATCACAGCCTCTGGSGCTCCGCGGGCGGGTGGGAGCCCTGACAGCCTCTCGCTGCCCCGGGGTGAGACCCCTCCAGGCGTCCCAGGTCACTTCCCGGTCACCGCCGTGCGCGCCCGGTGTTCGGGGCGGCCACCTCGAGCGGGCGGGGTCGTGCAGAGGGATTCCGGTGTGCATGAAACTTGTCTAAACTGTGCCCAAATTGATCTCCTCTGATTGCACCAAGGCAATCAGCACCACGCACTCTCCGGCCCGTGCAGAATTGATCAGAACGCGCGCCCCAAGCGCAGGCGGTACCGGGGAGGGAGCTGCTCCCCATCCGCAGCTCCGGACCGGGCTGCTCCTCCCCACCACCCGCAGCACCGGGCTTGGGAGAAGGGACGGGACCGTCCCGGGGAGGCGTTTGGCTGTCACCGTCCCGGTATGCCGGTGCTGAGGATGGCGCCACCACGGGGCAGAGTCTCCGGGGGGGGTTGCGAATCCTTGTTCATCCCGGCTGGCCCGGCCGGGTGCGGTGCCCGGTTCGGAGCAGCAGCCGCTCCCGAAGGTTCCCCGTGTCCCCCCCGGTGCCACCGCCCGCTCCCCGCGCCCCCGCCGCTCCGTGACGTCACGGCCCCGCCCATCCAGCTGGAAACGCCCGCCCCCCCGCTCCTCTCAGCCAATCACAGCCCGGCACGGCCGACGAGGAAGTGGCGGGCAGCCAATCAGACGCAMGGAGCGGCGCAGCGGAAGTGGCGGTTCCCGGTCCGGGGGCGGGGCCACGGGCGGGGTCTCCCGCTCCGCTCCCCCCGCGCCGCCCTCAGCGCCGGGCCCGGCGCTCCCCGCCCGGTGCCGGTCCGGGTCCGGTGCCGGGTCCGGGCCCCGGGCTCGGGCTCGGGCTCGGGCTCGGCCTCGGCGCAGCGCGGCCCGGTTCGGTTGGGCCCGGCCCGCCACAAGGGAGGATGGGGCAGCCGCGGCGGCCGGCGATCGGCAGCGGCCCGGCGGCGCCATGACCGGCGAGAAGAAGAAGAAGAAGCGGCTCAACCGCAGCGTCCTGCTGGCCAAGAAGATCGTGATCCGGGACGGGGCCGGCGTGAGCGCGGGGCCGGGGGCTGGCGGCGGGCACCGGGAGGGGCCGGGACTGACGGGACTGACGGGAGCGCGGCCGCGCGGGGCCCGGGCGGTGGTGCCGGTGGCCGGTGCGAGGTGAGGGCTGTCCCCGGCGGGCCGCGCTCCTCAAACCGTCCGTCCGCACGCCGCTGCCGCCTCTGCTGGGCTGCGGGCCCGGCGGGTGTCGCGGCCTGAACGATGCCATGGATGAACGCGGCACCTGCCGGTTCTGCGCCGCTTTCCGGGTGCGCTCCCGTTGCTGTGCGGTAAAACCGGACAAGGAATCCCCCACCGTCCTGCTGGGGTTGGGGTTAAGCATCCTAGGCTGTCCGTGAACAGAAACAACGTTTCAAAACAGCTCTCGCTGCCTCCTCTCGCGTTTCAGCTGTGGGAGCTTCTCTGAAATGCAGGACGTGGCTGCTGGAAGGTTTTTTTTCACTTTAAGCTCTCTGGTTTTTTTTTTCACTTTAAGCTCTTTGTTTTGCAGCGACAGGGGATCGGGGAGCCCAGCGTGTACCACGCCGTGGTGGTGATTTTCCTGGAGTTTTTTGCCTGGGGGCTGCTGACCACGCCGATGCTGACGGTGAGTGTGTCTCTGCCAACCTCTCCTGGGGCTCTTGAGAGTGAAGGTTTTTGCACAACCTATCCTTGGGGAGCTGTGGAAAAGGAGTCTTTGGTTATGCAAAAAACATTTAGACATATTTGCAATATAAAATGCAAATTGAACATGCAGTCAGCGCAAAGAGGAGCACAGATAAATGATGTGGGGACATAAAGTAAAACCAGAGGGGATTCAGGTGATGGGGAAAYGCTCTCTGAGCATTACCTGAGCGTGCTGGAATGATGAATAAATCTGGAAAGTGTTAAAGACAGTGGTTTCCCATGCTGGAAAGGGCAGGCAAAGGTATTGTTGGCAGGATATTTCCCCTTTTCCCTGTTTCGTGCCCTTCCAGGCCTCTGGCTGGCAGAGGCTTACGGAAATTTCGCAAAAGTTGCTAGCTCTGACATTTTTCATAGTTTTGCTTTGTCTTCCCTGCAGGTCTTACACCAGACTTTTCCTCAGCACACGTTCCTGATGAATGGCCTGATTCATGGAGTCAAGGTAAGGAAGATTCCTTCCAGGATTTCCTTTAAATCTGCCATCTGTGCRAGAAGGCATTATTATCCCTGCAATTTGCTGATGTCAGGCAATATTTGGCCAGTTTGGGAGGGGGGCTCTGGCAAACCTGATGCAAAAGGAAGGACAGAGACACGGGGAAGTTTGTGGGGCTGATTTGAGTGAGCAGGAGTGRCAATGTGCTGCTTGTGRGGCTTCAGTTACACCAGCTRTGTGTTTCAGCTGGAAATATTCTCATCAGCGTGAGGTCAGCCCTCTAYCTGAGTTATSCATCTTCTGGAGCATAACAGAATGACAGATCAGTGATATCTGAACTTATCAGAAGCTGAAAGGCCTCAGTGATCTCCAGGAGGTGGGAATGTGCTGTGGCACAGGGAGTGGGAATGGGGAGCTTCCTGCACCACACCAGCGTTCCCAGAGCAGAATTGCAGGCAACAATAGTGAATAGTCCTGTGTTCTGACTGGGGAATCAGGCAAAACAGAGCATTCTTGGCTCTCTGTGGMAAGAGGATCTTGGAAAACAGCCCCAGAAGGGTTTGCTGGGTGCTCCCTTCAGCCCTGAAAGGCTCTRCCCTGCCTTCCTCAGTCTTGGGAAGCCATGAAAAGGCCTTGAATAATTTTATTTGTTCTTAATGACCATGGCTTCTCATTGTGTCTGTCCTGTCTCCATCCACAAGAGAAAGCTTTCCCCAGAGCTGCAGCAGATGTTGCCATGGTGGAGCCGTGCCAGCAGCTCTCCAGGTCCTGGCAGGGCTGCCTGGGCACCCACACCATGGGCAGAGCTCTGCAGGGAGCAGGAAGGAGCAGGAGTRCTCAGTGGGGCCTTGCTGGTTGAGGATTTATTATTCTCTTCCTAAAACGACCTGGGGAATTGAATAAATTTCTCTGTTGTGACAGTATTGCTGCTTGTAGCAATCAGGAATGGTTTGTCTCTTCCTGCTGTGGTTGAAAGCTCTCACTGAGGGGTTTGTCTGTCCCCCTGTCTGTCTGTCTGTCCCTCCCAGGGTCTGCTSTCTTTCCTAAGTGCCCCGCTGATTGGTGCTCTCTCTGATGTCTGGGGCAGGAAATCCTTCCTCCTTCTCACTGTCTTCTTCACGTGTGCACCGATTCCCCTGATGAAGATCAGCCCCTGGTGAGTTCACCCTCAGTACCTCAGTTTTGGGGTTCTGAGGAGGGGAAGGAGCATGAGGCTGAACGATGAGGGTTTGCAGGTGATCATTTTAGGGTGAGATGGAAGAGTCTCATCCATCCCAGGAGWGGAAGAGGATGAGACTGACTTGTCTGGTTTTGCTTCAGGGTTCGGTTGGGAATTAAGAATTGACCTGTCCTCTGTGCTTATTTCCCTGCTCAGTGCATTATTTCTGCTAGGGAAAAGAAGTGATAAAACTTCAGGGGCCTCCAGACACAGTCTCCATGTTCCTGAGCCTCGTCTGATGCACTGGAGGGACTGAGGAGAAACCAAGAGAGAGGCTCTGCYTCAGCAGCTGTGGACTGCAGTGTGSTTSCTCTCTAACTCTGYTTTGGGCTCTTCCAGGTGGTACTTTGCTGTCATTTCCATGTCTGGAGTGTTTGCTGTCACCTTTTCCGTGATTTTTGCCTACGTTGCCGATATCACGCAGGAGCATGAGCGCAGCACGGCSTACGGCCTGGTGAGGAGCTGAGTCACTGTCCTGTCTCTTGAAAGAAATATCTGGGGCTTTGCAGGTAGGAGAGGTATAAAATTAGGATGGGAGATTTAGTGACTAATCAGAGAGTCTCCCTCTGTCCTTCTTTTTGGGATTTAGCTCTGAGGGGGAGGCTGTGCTGTATAAACCAGCCTGACCTCTGAGCTTCTCCACACCAGGGAAGGGGAGCCTGTGATGCTCAATGTGATCCTGCCCTTCCCATGGCTTTACTGGCCAAAGTGGRAATTGCTAGGACAGCTTTGATCTCCCTTTGCTAGAACTTAGCACCAAGAGAACCTGTCACAGAAATCCCTGTGAGTCCTTGTTGTCTCCATCAAAGACACCAGAAGCAGTTCCCCTGGGTCACTGAGGAGGAGGGAATGGGCTCAAGGAAAGAAGAAACTGTAGGAAAAATGATGTTTTCTGCTTTCAGGTGTCAGCCACATTTGCTGCCAGTCTGGTCACCAGCCCAGCCATTGGTGCATACCTGTCCCAAGCCTATGGTGATACCTTGGTGGTTGTGCTGGCTTCAGGGGTGGCTTTGCTGGATATTGGCTTCATCCTGCTGGCTGTGCCCGAGTCTCTGCCCGAAGAGATGCGCCCCGTCTCCTGGGGAGCCCCAATCTCCTGGGAACAAGCTGACCCATTTGCTGTGAGTGACCCTGCTGCTGTTTTCCTTTGTCAGGTGTTAAGCCCTTGGTTTGGCTGTCTTTGTACCTGGAGATTATTCAACGACATTACATCAAATTTTAAAACATTCTCTTTTATTCCTCACCCCTTTCTCTGCAGTCCTTGAGGAAGGTGGGTCAGGACTCCACAGTGCTGCTCATCTGTATCACAGTTTTTCTCTCCTACCTTCCTGAGGCCGGCCAGTACTCCAGCTTCTTCCTGTACCTGCGACAGGTCAGTCTGGCAGGGGATGTAAAGCTCTGGGTGCAGGAAATCCCAGCCTAAAAATGCAGAGCTATGTGTCCCAAGGTGGCTCTTCTCCAGTCAATATTTCACTGAAGTTGAAGCTGTAAGAAATAATGACTTGTTCCAGCCCTCCTGAAAAATGTGTGAGCCTGGTGAATGCTCTGTGGGCATTGCCAGGGGCAAGGCCTGGCTTGGCTCCTTGCTGATGTCTGCCTGGCCACTTTCAGGCACTAAAAGGGAAGCCCAGTCATTTAAAACCATCTCTTCAGCCAGAGGAAAATCATCTGTTTGGTTCCTGTGGCAGCCTGAAGGCCGTGSCTGGTTAATGTGCAGGTCCCTGAGTAACAACATCAGTAAACATGAGTGACATTGATGGAGAGGCTCTTGTCATCTGCTATAAATCTGCYTGAAAAGTCCTTCTTTGTTTTTTTCACAGGTCATTGGTTTTTCCTCAGAGACTGTAGCAGCCTTTATYGGTGTAGTTGGAATTCTCTCTATACTGGCTCAGGTGAGAAGCAATTTCTGTCTTGGCTGTGAGAATGTCCAAAATTTCTGATTTTGGGGTTGCTGATTTGTCAGAACCCTTGTGGCTGCACAGGATTTTGTACCATGGAAGATCTTGAATTGGAAGGGACCCATAAGGATCATCAAGRTCCCTCTTGTCTCCTGGTGTTGCCCTCTTTCTTTGCTCCTGCCTTGAAAACACCCATTTTTATTTCCAGACAGTCGTGTTGGGAATTCTCATGCGTTCGATAGGAAATAAAAACACCATYCTCCTGGGATTAGGCTTCCAGATCCTGCAGCTTGCCTGGTATGGCTTTGGATCACAGCCTTGGTGAGGGTTTGCCCACATTTCTCACCCTCTAAGCCCACTCCTGCCCTGAGCAGCACAGGGAGAGGCTGTGGCTGTTCCTCACAAATGCCTCCTTCCTCCCCAGGATGATGTGGGCAGCAGGAGCTGTGGCTGCCATGTCCAGCATCACCTTCCCAGCCATCAGTGCCATGGTGTCGAGGAACACAGACCCTGACCAGCAGGGTGAGTGCTCAGGGGACTGTCTGATGGGACAGGGGGTGCATTCCAGCAGGTGCTGAGCTGGCACACAGCAGGTTCTTGCCCATGGTGGTGGAGGGATGGGCAGGAACATCTGTGCCAGCTGTGCAGTGTCACTGTACTCACAGCAGTGTTCACACTTTTATCTCTGACCATGGCGTTGCATGTGGGTGTTTGGTGTTGTCTCTCTGAGGCAGAGGAGGCTGCTGTGTTTTGCCTGCCTCACATCTCTGTGTCCTCAATTACATTCCAGCTCATTGGAAATCGTTGCTTGATGTGCCTGTGCTTGTTYCAGTCTGCGAAGCAGCAAGCCCAAATTTACAAAATTACAAAATTACTGGTTTTTGTAAAACCTGGCACTGAAGGAAGCTGCCCATMTGCAAACCCCTTCCTCTGTGTGGGGTGCATGTCAGTCCAGAACCAAGTGCTTGATCCTGTCTCTAAATATCTCTGAATGCATAAGCATCCTCAAATACGAGTTTCTTTGGAAAGCTGGAGCCATATCCACCCTTCCTCTCTCTGTCCCCAGGTGTGGTGCAGGGGATGATCACTGGAATTCGGGGTCTGTGTAACGGCCTGGGGCCGGCGCTCTACGGCTTCGTCTTCTACCTTTTCCACGTGGAGCTGAACGAAATGGCTGAGGTGGAAACTCTGGGCAAGGCCTCCAAACCCAACATGGCCAACCCTACKGATGAGGTACCTACTCAGCTTCTCTCTCCCTTTGCTGGGCTGTCTCTGCCTCGTGCTTTAATCATTCCTGTGTCTCTCTCTCTACAGAGCAGCATCATCCCTGGGCCACCCTTCCTGTTTGGGGCRTGCTCCGTGCTGCTGTCGCTGCTGGTGGCCCTGTTCATTCCRGAACACAACCTGGCACTGAGGTCTGGCAGCCACAAGAAGCACAGCACGGGGGGCCAGGCCCACCCCCACAGCCCACCAGCTGGGGGGTCAGATGGCAAGGAGCCCCTTCTGGAGGACAGCAGCGTGTGAGGTGGGACAGGGGACCYGCCTTGTGGACTCCACATCGAGGATGGACTCAGCAGGAGTTCGGGGAGGGGGAGAGAGGGATCCGAGGTAACAGACTGTGCCACTAACAGCTACTGAGGAGGGACTGGGTTTCCCTTCGAGCCAAATACACCCAGCTGGTGCAAAAATGGAATTGTATCACCTGGTGCTGATGGAGAGGGGAGATACGGAACTGCTCCACTGRAGGGATAGTTTTGGGAAGCAAACCTGCCCTTGTGCGTGGCCCCGTGGTGTGCCCTGCCAAACCCTCTGCTCACCGGTCACCAAAGATGGAGCCAGCGTGGTCTGTGTTTGGTGGGAGCTCACTGAGCTGCCCCCAGAATAAAATATGGCATTTGCTCCATGCTCCATCCCTGACACAGCTGGTTCCTGCTGCTGGCACCCCCTGGCACCCCCTGCACAGTGTGCTGTGGTGACACGCTGAGGGCACGGGGTGCGTGCATGAGGCACAGGGAGTGGAGCTCTGAGTTTCCTCTCTGCTGGAGGGCCTGAGGAATCTGTTCATTCTTCCCCAAGCGAAACTTAGACCAAAAAATAATAACACTACTGACTTAATGTTCTGATGAAGAGGATAAAAATGAAGAAGTCAAGTTGCAGCTGACACAAGGGGGAATGGTCAGGTGAGAGAAAGGCAACTACACGAATTACAAACATTTGGGTGGCCACAACGGCTGCGGTTCTGTTTGGTTTTCTTCTCTTGTCACTCTGAGGTGATGTTTGCCTGTTGCTTCCTCCATGGGCAGTAGGTAGAAGGATCTTTTCAGAAATCTTTTTGTGGAACTTTGAGGGTTGTTTAGGAGATACAGTTCTCTGGGAGGTTGGAGAAATGACTAGACTGTGCTGAGTGCTTTGAGGACGCGTGGTTTCCTGGGAGAAAAGTCAGAGAAATGACTTTACCTTGAGCACTTGTATAAAACATGTTGGTTTGTCCATGACCTCCTGCCATCTGATGCTAAACCCAAAGAGCATCCAGAGCTGGTTTGTGCTCAACCCAAGAGATTCTGATGCTGAAGGTCGTGTTGATTTGAACTTGAATGGTTTGGATTCTATGTGGCATTTCTGAGCCTGCTGTGGAGGCTTTTGTTTATGTGGAACAGTGGCATGGCAACCTCTGCTGCAGGCTCAGCTCTGCTCAGAAAGAGCAGGAGGTGCTTGGAGCATTGTGAAAGGAGTTTAGGCAAACRAGGAATGTGTGGTTGTTTATAGAAATGTGGCAGAGGGCAGGAAACAATTGTTCTYGTTCGAGTAAATAAGACTTGGTGGCATTGAGCAGTTCTGGGAAGCAAGGACCAAACTGAGGACACTTCAGGAATYCTTTGTCAAGGGAATTGAGGCAGCAGCAGCCAAACCAGTCTTGCCTTGGCTGTTCCCTGGCTGGGGTCCCCTCTCTGTGGGTTTTGGGGAAGGTTACCCAGGGGAAAGCAGCCAAAAGGAAGGGAGTGCTGGCCCTTCACATGGTGRTTATCATGGCTGCACAGCAGCGACTGCAAATGCCATTTGGTTATCRGAGGTGGGTATTTTAGTGAAAGAGCTGCCTGGTTTGCCTTGATCTGGCCTGGTACCAGCTCCTGTGCTCAGAAYTAGGAGCAGCTGGGACATGAGGGATGCTGAGCTGGGTCTGGCTGCAGGTCTGGAGAGCAGAGCCTTGACCTGCTATGACTCCATTTTTCCCAAATTCCTTGTGGTGACACTCCCAATTCCCAAACATTACTGGGATGGTCAGCACTGTGTGGGGATGGCAAGCTTCTATCCTGAAGGAAATCCCGTCACTTGCACTTCCAGGCAGCAGTTCCCCACCTCTGTTYCTCACAAAAATGCCTTTTTTCAGATGGGACTTTCCTAAGTCCTGGCKATCCGTTGATTTACAATGGATTAAAGTGAGCTAAAGTAGGTTTTTCCCTCACACACACAGATGACRTAAAACACAGAATTGTTACCTCGCTCACACAGAGGCACTCGGAGCTTCACGGGTACAATACAGCTACACATTACAAAACGACGAGCATAATTTATATGATACAAAGTATATAGAGATATATTTTTAAAATTCCTCTCCCTTATTGCATAGTTTATTGAAACCCAWGTGTTTCTGGTCCCGTTCCCTCTCMCCACCRCTGCTGCCTGTGGCCTCTCAGCCTCTCCTTCCCCTCAGAACCCAGAACTGTCCAGGAATCTTCCCTCCCCAGTACCAGCCCCATTCCTGATGATGTGACCCATGAGCTTCTGGTGATGCTGGTGACTGCCAGGTCAGGGGCTGTGGTCTGGCTGGTGACTGCTGATGGCACTGGGAACCAGTGGGGTGATGGCACTGGGAACCAGTGGGGTTATGGCACTGGGAACCAGTGGGGTGATGGCACTGGGCAGTCAGGGTGGGGATATGGCAGTGGATGGATGGAGGTGAGATAGAGCACCAGGCAGCAGCAGAAACACTCCAGGTGCCATTACCAACAAAAAGGTGGCTCGTGCTGGTGTGCAGACCTGGGAGCAGGGGTGCTGGGAGCAAGCAGGGATTCCTCCCCACCCTATTGGGGTTCCTCTCCCCTGGTTTGGTGGGGCTTTGGCCTGTTGCCTCCCC
This sequence comes from Malurus melanocephalus, assembly GCF_030028575.1. Classification (NCBI taxonomy): domain Eukaryota; kingdom Metazoa; phylum Chordata; class Aves; order Passeriformes; family Maluridae; genus Malurus; species Malurus melanocephalus. The sequence goes on from NW_026623550.1 coordinate 241,214, forward strand.
TTCCCAGTGTGACCCCTGCACTGTTCTGCCTTTACCTGACAGAGCAGGAGCTGGGCCAAAGCTGGAGTTGAAGTTACCGGGACCGAATGAAGAACGACTTGTTCTGAAGGGCCGGTGCTTCTGCAGCRTCCCACGTGGAGGCTGGAAAGGCTGTGTGGAGCGTTCAGCTAGTTTTGCCAATTTTTTTGTTACTTTATATGAAAATGCAACTTTTTAAAAAAGGAATCTTTTCTTAAAATCCCCTTGATCTGCTGTGCAGTGCCCGAGCCTGGCTGTTTAACATYGGGATTCCCAGGATTTGTCTGCAGGGACTTGCAATTCGGGATGATAACAGCAATGSCCAAAAATCATCTCAATCACCTCTCTGCAGTCCTGGCATTAACGGCCACAGGTCAAGCGAGTTTCAACTGATGTTGCATTAAAAACCTGAGTTACACCATCGCTTTCTCTTCTGCCGTTAATTTTGCAAAGTAGTAACTTTTTACTTCCCCGTTTTTATTCTTTCTCTGCACTCCAAAGGCTGTTGACAGCTGTGGCATCTTTAAAGTGTGGGCATGGGATGAGTCCCTGCTGTTCCCTGGGAACAGCCCCACCTCTGCTCTCTCACAGTTCACCATCACGTGCATTCGTGTGTCTCTTTTCTAAGCTAAYGAGAAAATGTATTTATTTCGGTTCAGGTTGTGTTTGGAACTGGCTAATCTCTCCCTCTGATGGATTATTTATTAAACTGCTGCTTTCCTGTTGTGTCCAAGGTGTCTGTCCTCRTTCCTCTCCCTCACTGGTGGTACCCTGGCAGCTCCTGCCCAGCTCTCAGTGCAATCCTTGGGATTTGCATGAGGATGTGGGACAGGTTTGGGGCTGCCAGTCCCTGCCTCAACCCAGGATGGGAAGCACGTCCCTGGCTCCCACCTGCCACACTGCAGCCTCCTCCTGGACTGTTTTAACTRTTTAATTTATTGTTTTAATTTCCAGACAGGCCTTATTTAGATCTTATCTGACTCACTTAAACACTCCGTGGTGGCTGAGGATGGTCCTAAGTGAACAATATAATCCCAAAAARTATAAACACATCCAAATCAGCTCTGGGATGGGAACTGATGCTTGATGGATGATATCCTGGAAACATGAGCCATTACACAGCCTGTTGCTTCTGGATGTATTTCCTCTGGACCGGAGCTAGCTTTTATTTTATTGTTTACATCTTTAATTGAGAAAAAAACCCCGCAACTCATCTCACTTGGCATCACTGGAGAACAAAGGGCAGATGTTGCAGTGCAGGACATTGTTGACCACCCTGGCGTGGCGGTTCCTGGGCAGTGGCAAATCCTGGTCCCTTCTGGTGTCAGTGGTGACAGCCTGGGGCTGGACCCCGACCCGAGGGGCTCAGGGTATCCTGTGCTGGAGCCAACACTCGTCCCTCGGTGCTTTGTGTTTCCACACTGAACTGTTTTGTTTCCTGAGCAACATCTCCAGACAAAGCGTTGTCCAGCACGAGTCCCCCGCGCCTGCCCTGTGGGAGGAAGCACAGGAAAGGTGTTCAGGCTCCTGAGTCTGGAAAACCATCATTCCCTTCGTTCCTTCAAAGGCTTCCTGTTGGGTGGAAAACAAGGTGCGTAAGCGTGCTCCACCACGCTGTGCACGCAACCTGGTGATGTCTCTCTGCTGTGACCAGGGCAGAGAGAGCTCCTGTGCTTCTCTGGGATGGGGGGAAGGTCTGAATCCATGGAGGAGAGGTTCTGAGCAGGTGGTGGARCAGGGGTTCACTACTCAGAGGTGCTCTGAGGGCTCTGCTGTGTCACTCTGAGCTGGGCCAAGTCCCTTGACCTGCCCCTGCCCACTGGAATTGTGCAGCTGGAGAGTTATCAGGTTTTTCTGACTCTGATTTTCCCCTGTGTGGGAAGCCAGGGAAGCTCTGAGCTTTTCCAAGCCCCAAACCAGAAAAAGTGCATCACAAAGCACTTGGCTTTCTGATAACTGCTATTCTCTGGAGTTCCAGGAAGGTCCTGGGAAGCTTCTTTTWAAGATAAGGTGGCTCCATAAGAGCTCAGCTCTCATTCAGACTCTGAGTCAGGGGTTTCCTCATTGCACCAGTGCCACAATCAGGGTTGTGGGAGCGGAAGATGAAACCTTGGCACCACGTGTTTGTCCTCAAAATTCCCAGACTCATTGCTGGAAAGAGCCTGGCARTGTGGGAGCAGCCCTGGCCATGGCTTGTCCCAGAGCTGGGCTGGGGGCTCCAGCAGCTGCTGGAAAAATCTGGGAAGTGTTTCTGTTAACACAGGATGGAAGGAACAAAAACCCCAGTGCCATTAATCACCTGCTTCGGCTGAGTGTGCACATTTGGTGGGGGAATGTTTACAAAGCACTTCCTTTGCTCAGAGGCCTCTTGGACCCTCTGAGAATTAATGGCACAACCTCCTGAARGGATGCGTGGTGTGCCCAGTGCCTGGAGCTGCCTCTCTGAAGAGTTCCCAGATGKGAAAGGGACAGGTCCTGCCATGACAGGGGATGTAAAGGTGGGCACGTCCCTCCCTCAGATCTTTGGGATTTTCACCGGCCTTGGCAGGAYGGGATGGGGCAGAATCGGACTCATCTCTCCACAGGGAGCTGAGCAGGAATGAGGGAGTGATGCCAGACACAGTGTGAGACCCAGGGCACTGCTTTGGGGCTGGATAACACTGTGTCAACATCTCTGTGCCAACACTTTCTCCATCTGTACCACAGGAACACCTGCTTCCACCCCTGAAAATACCCTGCTCTAGGAATAAATGCACCCCCCGACAGGGCTGACCACGGGCTCAGGCATTGCTTTTGGAGAAGGAGCTGAGAGGGACCTTTTCCTGTGTCCTCAGCAGCTGTTGGGGTCATGGAAGGGCTGGTTTGCCAGGGGTTCTGGGGGAGTGATGGAGCCTGCAAAAACAAGCCATGGAGATGGATCTGAGCCACATCCTGGGGTGCAGATGACTGTRCAGTGGGATAAAGGGGCCCTCTGCAGCAATTCAGGGACTCTTCAGGACAGGGGCTTTCCCAGGTTTGGGGGTGCTGCYGGCTTGGCCCTCAGCTGGGTGTTGTGCAAGAGATGAACTTGGAAGAAAACCAGAAATCTCCCTCTGGAAATACCCCTTGGGCTGGAAGTTGAGGAGGTCCTGGGGCCGGTGCTCCTGGGGGCGGTTCCTACAGGGCTTAAGAAGAGTTGAGGTCGGAGCTGGCTGCCAGAAGGACACAGCCCCAGCCAGAGGCACCCGCTCCCTGGAAGAGGGGAAGGAAGGAAGGAAAGAAAGAAGAAAAACCAGCCCTGCTGCTGCCCTGTGGGTGATGGAACTGGCTCCAGTCCTTCTTCTCCTCGTCTTGCTGTGGGGATGCAGTGGTGAGTGCCAGGGGGCCAAGAGCCACCCCAATCCCCTGACCCACTGTGCTGTCCAGCCTGCTCTCCTTGCTTTGCCCATGGCACCGTGGCCTCAGGGCTTCCCTGTCACTGAGCCCTGATGGCCTCAGTGTCCCCCTGTTGCTGCTGTAGCTCCTCACCCTGGAGCTGCAGGGTGCTGGTGACTGTCCCCTTCCCAACCCTGTGCTTTCCTCCCGCCCAGGGCGCCCCGCTGACAGGCTGGTGGTGACACCGCAGGAGCCGCTGGTGCCGTTTGGGGGCTCGACAGAGCTGAACTGCTCCTTGGCCTGCGCAGGGGGCAAGGTGGAGTGGAGGGGGCTGGACACAGCCCTGGGGACCATCTCCTCCTTCCCCACCCACAGCATCCTGCACATCAGGGACGCCACTGTGGCCACGGAGGGCATGAAGATCTGCCAGGGCAGCTGCCACGGGCAGCACTACCAGAAAACTGTCGCTTTGAAGGTATACGGTAAGCGCTCCCCAGCCCATCACCTCCTCCCAGCACAGCCCTGGATCCCCGAACAGCGCCCTCCCTGCCGGGCTGTGCTGTGCTGTGCTGCCAAAAATTGCCCTTAATGCTGCCGCTCCTCTGCAGCGCTCCCGGACGCGCTGAGGCTGGAGGCAGCTCCCCACWCCCTGCGCCCGGGGCACCCCGCAAAGCTGAGATGCTCGGCCACGCATCTGTACCCCATCACCGGGGTGGCTCTCACCTGGTACCGGGGGCAGCAGGCGCTGGACAACACCGATTTCCATGAGGAGGAGACTGATGAGGAGCTGTATGACATCGTGTCCACCCTGTCAGTGACTGGAGCAGAGGTGGCAGAAGGAGTGGAGTTCAGGTGCGAGGTGACGCTGCGTGTTGGGCAGGAGACCTTCACCAGGGTGGCATCTGTGGTGGTGAGCGCTGARGGTGAGTGCCAGGACGGGCTGGAGACCCCAATCCATGTGTACCCCACCCCTCTGGAGCCAACCCCTACTGCTCGGAATAGCTCTGCCACAACAGGAGGAGCCCCCACTTCTGCACCACTCCTGGATTTCCCATCCCCATCCCCGTATCCCTCTCTGTATGCTCTTGCTCGCTGTGCTCAGGGCATGGAGGAGGTTGGGCTGCAGCCAGGTCACCTGTGACCAAGGCCACTGTGTGTTCACAGCTGTGACAGAGGTCACCTCCACGGAGAGCCCCAGCACAGCCAGGCCCGTGGCCACCACAGCACTTAGCCCAGGGTCGAGTGTCCCTACACGTGATGCCACCACAGCACAGAAATCTGACACTGGGAYCACTCTGGATCTGGCTGCTGTCACCAAACCCCCCTCCACGGGGCACGCTGTGCCCTGGCACCTCATCACACGCAATCCCACAGCCACCACCACGGGGACAGGGCCATCTGTGGGGACAGTGCCCACCTGCAGCCTGCAGATCTGGTCACTGCCACCCACCGGGACGCGGGGCAGGGCCCTGCGCATCGAGTGCCGGGCACAGTGCWCCGGGAACGCCACGGTGGGCTGGCTCCGGACCCCGGCAGCCCTCTCWCAGTACCAGGAGGAGTCTGTGGGCAGCAGCTCTGCGCTGTGGCTGGACCGGGCTGAGCCCTGGCACCAGGGCCGCTACCTGTGCGTCCTGCTCGGCCACCGCGCCCAGATGGTCAGCCTGGAGGTGGTGGTCGAGGATGGTGAGTGGTGGTGGTGGTCTTAATCGCCCTGTTCTGTTCTGTGAGCCCTTAGTCGATGCTGCAATTGGTGCTGGGGGCATTCTCTCACCCCTCAGCGTTTTCAGCCCCACTGACAGCTCATTGTGTCTGCAGATTCCTTCAGCTCAAGCCTTGCCATCGCTATGGGGACAGCGGGCTCACTTTTGGGGCTCATCGTGACCGCTGCCGTGTCTCGACGCCTGTGGAAACGATTCAGATCTCGGTAGCAGCTGTCCTAGCAGTGGGAGCAGCCGATGGATGGCCCCAGCCCTCCAGCCGTGTCCCTGCTGTCCCCTGKCTGTCGCTGGCCTCGCCCGGCCCACAGCCGGCGACAAGGAGCAGGAGCGGGAGCAGCCGCAAAGGCTGGAAAGGCAACGAGCAGAGGCGACACAGGGACAAAGGACACTCCCGGGACTGGGTCCCTGCGGTCTGGCACCGAACACTGAGCTGGTCCGGCGCTCCGGGGTCCCGGTACCACCGAGMGCCACGGCCGCTCGCCTGTCACAACACAAGGTCCGAGGCAGCCCCGGGGCTCTGCGGGCGGGTGGGACCAGTGCTCCAATAAAGAGTTGTTTCTGTTCGAGCCCTGAACGAGTGTCTTTTGGGCCGGGGCCAGCGAGCCCTCACCCGCCTCAGTCACCGCCGGCGTCCGCCCGGTTGTCAAGGGCGGGGCATTTGCCCGCAGTAAACATGGCGGCCAACAGGTTACTGCTGACAGCGCRGCKCCTTTGCCCATACCMAACATGGCGGCCGCGGCCTCACCCAATGGCGGCGTCCTCCCATCGCCTTCCTGCCTACCGATTGGCTGCCAGCGTGCAAGATGGCGGCACAGAAACTTCCGGCCCGGGCGGAAGCGCGTCCCAAGATGGCGGCGTACGAGAAGAGGCGAGCGGCCGCCGCCCCGGTGSCGGCGGGGGGCAGCGGGCTGGCGGAGCCGGGGCGGGCAGCGCCGGGGGGCGGCGGGCTGGCGGAGGGCAGCGCGGCGGAGTTCCTGCTGCAAGCCGGCGTCACAGCCATGGTGCGGGAGGCGCTGCTCAAGGTGCTGGAGGCGCGGCCCGCCGAGCCCGTGTCCTTCCTGGCCGAGTACTTCGAGCGGCTGGTGCCGGCGGAGGCGGCGGCGGAGCCTCCGGGGCCGGCGCAGCGCCTGGCCCGGGCGCTGTGGTACGTGTGCCTGGCTCATCACTCGCACAGGTGCGGCGGGCGGCGGCGGCGGGGGGCGGCGGGGACGGGGGGCGAGGCCGCCTGTCTGTGTCTGTGCCCTGTCGCGACAGGACGGCCTTCGACAGCAACACCGGCGCGGCCTACGAGGTGCTGGGGTGCGGCGGGCGGCGGCGGGCGGCGGGCGTGGACGGGCGGCTCTACAGCGAGCTGCTGCGGCGCATCTGCCAGCGCGGGGCGGCCCCGGCCGAGGCGGCGGCGGAGCTGCTGCGCCGCGTCCGCTGCCGCGACCACGAGGCCGTCCCGTTCGACGTGTTCCGCTACGGCGTGCTCACCTGCTGCGTGCTGCTGGAGTTCGCGGCCAAGGCCGACGCTCTGTTCGCCGTGCTGGGCGCCGGGGGCTCGGCGGACACGCGGCTGTGCCAGGCGGTGCTGCGGGCGCTGGAGGATGCGCTGGGCACCGGGCACGGCCCGCGGCCCGGCCGCTACCTGGAGGCCGGCTCCAGGCTGGGCCCCGACAGGCTGGCGCTGGCCATGGACCAGGCGCTGCAGGAGAGGAAGCTCAGCTCGTCCATGAGCAGGGAGGAGTTCCTGAGGAAAGCCACCGCCTTGTTCATCGCCAAGGTGAAGCCCGTGGAGTGATGCCGGGTGGGAGCAGCGCTGGCTGCAGCCACTGCCGGCCCTGCGGTGCCCCCCCTCTAAGCTGGACTGTGAGGACAGGGCTTTGGTTGGGTGCTGGCTGGAGAGCCTGGCTCTGCCCGACAAGAAATTCCCAGTTTCCACACTCCCTCCCCTGTTCCAGTGGTGCCCAGCAGCTCTGTGTCCCTGCTCATGGCCTTTCCCGGACATGGCTCCCCGGCCCAGCTGCACTGGGAGATCCCTTTTACGTGTTATCCTGGACTGGCACGGAGGCTGTGACCCGTGGGGCCACTTTGGGCAGTGAAATGACCCAGAAGGAAYAAAGTGTGGGGCTGGGCTGTGGCCGCACAGGGGCAGCTGAGGAGGGCTGAGSTAGTTTGGGATGTGAAGTGCARGATCTGGATGAGACACATCCCCTTCCACCGGGACCAGCTGCGTGWCRGGGCGGGGTTTATTTATTGAAACTTGTCTGATTATTATTTATACTGTTCAATTCCTGGTTTGCTGTTAAGACATTAAAGCTTTTTATTATTTTTTTAGTGGCCAGTTTCTTACCTCCTAGCATCRCACACAGTGCCAGGATGAGCCCTGGGGCAAGCTCCGTGCTCAGGGGGCGGTGCTGACAGCAAGGCACAGGATTGTGAAGAGTGGAAGAGCCGGTGGGAGGATCCCCGCGGGCTCGGGATGTTGTTTTGGGCGGATGTTCCGCTCCCTGCAGGCAGGACGTGGTGCTGGTGTGGGCGAGGCTGCGGGTGGTGGCTCCTGACGCAGGCACAGCTGACGGGATGTGACACAAAGGGACGTGCGAGCCGGGGATGCCGGAGGCACCGCGTGCCRGCAGCGGCCTCCGCTCCGGTTCCGGGAGCTTCCATCGAGTGTCACGCAGGTGTGGCACCTGCAGGGTGACCCGGTGTCGCTGTCCCAGCCGCGATTCGGCGTGCGGGAGAGCCCCGGGGCATCGCCGATCGCGGAGTTCGCTCGGTGCGRCSGGAGCGCCGGAGGGAACGCCCCGCCCACCGCTGCCCCGCCCACCGCTGCCCCGCCCACCGCTGCCCCGCCCACCGCTGCCCCGCCCACCGCTGCCCCGCCCACCGCTGCCCCGCCCACCGCTGCCCCGCCCACCGCTGCCCCACCCCGCGCTCTGATTGGCCAGCGGCGCACGTAGGGGGCGGGACCGGCGTGGCCACGCCCCTCACGGGACTACAGCCCCCGCCGTGCCCCGCGCGGCCCCGCTCCCGCCGCCCCCGAACCCCCCGAAACCCCCGGGACCCCGGCATGGCGCGGCCCCCCGTGCCCAGCTCGCAGAAAGCGCTGCTGCTCGAGCTGAAGGGGCTGCAGGAGGAGCCCGTGGAGGGGTTCCGGGTCAGGCTGGTGGACGAAGGGGACCTGTACACCTGGGACGTGGCCATCTTCGGCCCCCCGGACACTCACTACGAGGGCGGGTACTTCAAGGTGAGCGGCGGGGGGGAGCCGGGAAGGCTCGGGGTGTGGGGGGAGAGGGGGCTGGGGGGGTAGAAGGCGGAGCAGGCGGTGTTGGGGGATGTGCTGGGGRTTTTGGGAAGGAGTTTCGGATGGGRYGRGACCCTGAGAGGGGGSTGTGGGAGWGGGAGGGTGTTCCAGRTGGGTGTGGGGGTCGTGATAGGGCTGCTCGTGGGATTGGGAGGGTGTTGAGGGCCTGGGAGAGCTGCGTGGACATTATTTTGGTGGACACGTGGGGGTCCGTGGGGTTTTGGAGTGGTCCTGGGAGGAGGACGGGAGCTGGTGTGCAGGTGGCTGCTGCCAAACTCCCGAGGGTCCCCTTTGTTGTGAGGGGCATTCAGTCCCCTTGGGGGCTTTGCCTCAACCTCCCCCGTTGGTCTGTGGGTGCGGGACAGTGAGCTCCAGGTGTCTGATGTTCCCTCTCCTGGAGGGGATCCAGGCCATTGCCACCAGACTGGAGGGAAGAGGCGAAAATCCCTCGAGTGCAAACACAGCCCAGGGTGGGAGCAGGGAGCTGGGTGGGGAGTGAGTGTCATGGCATGGTTTGGGGTGGAAAATGGTGTTTGGAGGCCTGGACTGCACAGTCSCCCCTCGGCAGGATGTGTGTGCGYTCTTCCCAGGTGTTGTGCAACCTGGGGCAGYTGTTTTCTTCCTCTTTCTCATCCTCCCTCCTCCACTGAGCTCGTGTGTTTTCATCCTGTTGCTGTCAGGGTGGGGATGCACAGGGTGAGTCACCCTGGGTTAGCCGTGCTTGTTTTCCCGGGCTGGCAAAGCCRATGTTTCCGAGCCAGGTTCCATCTCTTTGTTGAAATGGAGGGTTTTTTTCTCCTGTAGCACCTTGGCATGAGACCCTCTTATGAAAGGCTGAACTCTCACGTTTTCAGCCACTCATGTTCCTGTCATGTGCTCAAGAGCTCCCAAACTCAGCACTGAGGGTGCTGTGAGACTGTCCATAAGAAGAGAGTGGAGGGAATCGAGTCTTCCCCAGCCTGTGGGGACACTGCCCTGTTGGTTTGTGTCAGGGTGGGGTTGTTGCTGTCCAAACCCCCTTTGGCATCGCTTTGCCTCGGCCGGTTTTGTTCCAATCCCCTCTGACACAACAAAGGGGATTATTCTGCCATGTTCAGCTGTTTGGCCTGAGCCCAGCGTGGGGCTGAATGTCACTGCCCTGCACTCCACACACACACACACAACACACTTTTCCCATTCCCACCCCATCCTGTCCCATGGATCTGGTGTCTGTGTTCTCCTCTACACGATCTGAGGAGGCAAGAAATGTTTGGGGAGCTGTCATGTTGAGTCTCAATCTGAAATTTTGCTCCCAAGGCCTGGAAACAGCTGAAAGCTGAATCAGTCCCTGGGATGTTGTGCAGCCACACGAGGASAATTCGCCCCCCATCCTCTTGGTGGGTTGGGGCAGCAGCTCTGGAGACTGTGGGATGTTGCTGTAGGTCCCTGTGCCACCCCAGGCTTTGTTCAGAGCGATCCCCTCTTTGCCAAACCTCAGCCCCATGRGTTTGGGAGCTGTGGGAGGAGCTGGTGGTGGCTGAGTGTCCCTGCTGGAGCCCTGGGCTGCAGCCTGAGCTTCATGTGATTTTATTTTTAGCCCCCAAGCTGCGCGCTGCGGCCAGTTTGGACTGGGTCTCTTTTCAGCAGTGACAGGCTATTTTTAGGTTCAGTGTGTTAATCGGAGCACCAAACACCTGATGCTTCCTTCCCGTGAGCTCTGAAGGGTAAACAGCCTTTTCTCCAGTGGCACAGCCACGGCTTGGCCCTGACAGGAGCTCTGGGGGGTGACCCAGACTCTCTGCCTGGCTCTGTGTGCTGCTCTGAGGGTTTTTCTGGGTTGGCATCATGATTTCCCTGTGGTTCTTCTGCTTTGGAGAGCGCTGGGTGGGCCCTGCTGGAGAGGAGGGTATGGGCAGGATGGTGGGGAAGGAGCTGCTCACACCCCTCTGTCCATCCTGCCCCTGGGACCAGGGTCCATCCTGCCTTTAGGGCTGCAAACCTCAGACAACAGCGAACTGTTCACCTTGGGGAGCAAAAAACCTTAAATGAATAGATATGATTAGTATACAGAGACATCAATTCACAGGGAACTGGAACCCTGAAAAAGGAGAAAAAAAGAGAAAATAAAAAGAAAAAAAAAACAAAGAAAAAATGAGAAAAGAAAACAAAAGAAAAACAAGCTTTACCCATATGCTATACATTGTATGCAAAAGAAAAACTGTTAATTATTTAAATTATAATAAAAAGCAAAATTTCTTTAAAATAAATGACTCTACATACACCCCAAAATAAAATCCATATCTCAGTCACTAACAGGCTGCCCACAGAGCTGGCTGGTGCAGAGGCTCTGTCCCAGCAGGAGCCCAGCTGGGCTTGGCAGAGGTTCCTTTTTCCCGGAGCTGTCAGAAGCTCTGTGGTTTCCGTCCCTTCCTTCTCACAGGCTGGTGTTCATGTCTCTTTATTGTTCCCTCTCACAGGCTCGTCTCCGGTTTCCCATCGACTACCCCTACTCTCCTCCTGCCTTCAGGTTCCTCACCAAGATGTGGCACCCCAATATCTACGAGGTAGGTCCCCTGGGGCATCCTCTTGGACAGGCAGTGGACACGTGTGCCTCTGTTGGGACAGCACTGGAATCAAATGCCAGCCTTTGGTACTGGACACTCGGTGCCTTTGGCCATGAGTGCCTGGCACAGGGAATGCTGCTAATGAGCTCACGACAGCCTTTTGCTGTCTGGTGSAGGTTCCAGGTCAGCCAGGCTTTCCAGGCCTGACTGCTCCCACGCTTGGGGACATTGTGCCCGTGCCAAGAGCGGCCACAGGGTGAGCGATGTGCCTGTGGCTCCGGGGCCCATGTCAGGGGGGCACAGCGTGCTGGGCATGGGGCAGCCTGGCCTGTGTGGTGCTGGGGTGTTTGTCCACT
>NW_026623550.1:253056-270331 GCF_030028575.1 Malurus melanocephalus
AGCTTCTGAGGATCCTGTTTCTCTCGTGCTTTCAGACAGGTGATGTCTGCATCTCCATCCTGCACCCGCCCGTGGATGACCCGCAGAGCGGGGAGCTGCCGTCGGAGCGCTGGAACCCCACCCAGAACGTGCGGTGAGGCTGGGGGGGCTCATCCCAGAGCAGGGATGGGAAGGTGGGAGGATGGCTCCAAACAGCCCAGGGGGCTGTTGAAAGGCTCTCAGGGGCTGTGGGCTGTGCTGAAAAACAGCCAGAGCTTGCATGTGGATGAGTGTGAGCCCAACAGCCCATGTGCTGCTGTCCCCTGCTCCCCTTTGCTGGACCTCTCGGACAGGGTGGCACTGCTRACCCRCCTGGGCTCTGACCTGCTGGTGTTTCTCGATGCCAGAACCATCCTGCTGAGCGTGATCTCGCTGCTGAATGAGCCCAACACGTTTTCCCCGGCCAACGTGGACGCCTCCGTGATGTACCGCAAATGGAAGGAGAGCAAAGGCAAGGACCGGGAGTACACGGACATCATCAGGTGTGTGCTGAGCCTGGGCCTGGCAGCGCTGGGATCCTGTGGGATGCAGGTTTTGGAGGGCTGTGGGGCACAGCTCTGTCCTGATCCCCTCATTTCTCACCCTCCAGGAAGCAAGTGCTGGGCACCAAGGTGGACGCCGAGAGGGACGGAGTGAAGGTCCCCACCACGCTGGCTGAGTACTGTGTGAAGACCAAGACTCCAGCCCCAGAYGAGGGCTCAGACCTCTTCTACGATGACTATTACGAGGATGATGAGATGGAGGAGGAAGCAGAGAGCTGTTATGGGGATGAGGATGACTCTGGCAACGAGGAATCTTGATGGCCCTCTGACGTTGCAAAACTCACCATAAACTACTGAATTTTACCTCAACTAGAACAAACTGGTTTGAATTTAGGATCTGTCAGCCCTGAAATTAACTCTCTACCTCTCAGGGAGATTGTTCTGCTGTTGCAAAGGAAATCCCATCGCTGTCTTTGTAGGAAAAGATAAACCCCTTATTTTATAAACTCCTTGGGGGGGTGGGTGCAGAGGGGGAAGCTGTKTTGGGGTGTTCACAAAGCCACAGAAACCGAAGTGCTGGTGGCTCTGCCTGGTAGAGCAGTGACAGCCAGGCCTGCTGTTGGCTGCCCCTCGTTTGGGGATGTTCAGCTCCTCTTCAGCCYCATGGGGTAGAAGCGTTTTGGGGGGCTCATGGGGTGATGAGTGGTTGCTTTGGCAGAGGGCAGCATGTGACTGCTCTGTTAGCTTACAGCACCTTTTAGGGTTCACCCTGCAGCCCTCTGGGCTGTCCCCACAAAATCTTTCAGCCTCTCCATGATGCTGGAGCTGTGTTCACGGGGAGCAGGGTATGAGCCACCAGCACCAGGTGTGGGGATGATCTGTTTGTGGTTTTTAACTAGCTGGGAGGGACAGGGTCATGCTGAGTCTTTCTGCTTCTGGTTTTGTTTTTGTTTTTTTCTTTTTGGACACTGTTTAATAAAGTTCTTCCAGGGAAGGGCTGTGATACACAGGTGAGGCTCTGCCTGGTCTGTGCCCAGGCTGTGGGGGCTTTGTGTCAGACATGGACTGGCAYGGAGCAGTGGGTGGATGGGCTGGCYACTCTCCTGGGGCTGCTGTGAGTCCCACAACAACCCTCTTTCCACCTCGCAGAGTGGGCAGGAGGGCCTGGGCAGGGTTGCCTGTGGCCTGGAGAGCATCCCTGCCCTTCCTGGGTAACACTCAGTGCCCTGGAACTGTGGCCAGCACTCTGTCTCTGCCTGGGCCGAGCCCTCCATGGGGAAAGTGTTTCCCTTCTCCCTCCTCTGCAGGCAGCAGACCTGCCTGGGCAGTGCCTGGCTGTGCTCAGCAGCGGCTGCCGGGCGCCCCGTGAGTGCCCAGGGGCTCCGTGGCTGCTCTGATCCCGGCTGGGTGTGCCCTGAGCCCGCAGACCGGGACCAGCTGGGACGTGTGAGCTCTGCAGGCTGCGGRGAGCTCCCCAGACTGTGGTGAACTCCCATCCCGGGACTCTGCCGGCGCTTTCTCCGGCTGGGATGGGTGAGCAGCTCGGCTGCCAGCACCTCGGGGCCAGRGCAGGGACGAGGACCTGGCAAAGCGCCTGCCTGGGGCTCCTGCCCCTGCTGCACGAAGCTTCGTCAGAGGGGTAATGAGCAAAACTTCCCCCGGCTGGAGCSGTGCAAATGAGATCAGGGCTTGAGTGACACCTGCGACTGCACGCGGCGAGGGCATGTGCTTTGTTGCCTTAGGAAATGAGGCTAAAAGGTGAATAGGATTATTGTCGCTTTATTCAGGCCTGGCAAACGGCTTCCAAGGTCACCCGGCCGTCATGGAGCAGCAGCCCCGGCTGCTCGTTCACAGCCGGGCCGCTCCTTCCTCTCCTGGGGGGCTGCTCTGAGCACCTCCGGCAGTCTCCSCCGCCCACATGGGCACGAAATTTGGCTATCTGGCCCAAACTGATAAATTAGTTTTGATCTATGATAAATACAACCTGCCCATGTGCTCCTTGTGGCCAGTTCCCTCCCCAGTGCTAGCCAGCCGGATCAGGAGCGGCTCCTCAGCCCCAAGGTGCCATGGGCACCATAYTCCGGCTAATTTCCGCACCGCAGGAGCCCCATTTGCAAATCCCCCACCGGAGCAGGGGGAGCAGGGCCGGTGGATAGAGGTGGGCGGGACACGGGGAAGAAACGTTTAGGGAGGAGCTGGCAGATCCCCGTGGAGAGCGTGGTGGGGACTGGCGCCCATGGCCCCATTGTTTTGGCTTTTCCTGCCCCCCTGCCCAGCACCCCCAGCCGTGAGGGTTCCACTGCGCTCCCATGGCTGATCYAGTCAAGAATTCGCTCCTGGGAGGGAGAAGAGTTGGAGACAGAGCTGCCGTCCGGCAGAGGCCTCTTGGCCCCAGCTGCCTTGTTGGTTATTGCCTGCCCAGCCCCTTGGGGTTATCAGGCAGCTCCAGATGGGCTGGAGCCGGGACTTGGAGGCCCAGCACCCCTCATCCGCACGGACTGTCCATCTGAGATCCCAGGGCAGCATCCCACGGAACCCACGGAACGCGCTGAGACCCCGGGGCCAGCTCAGCGTACCCCTGCCATGGGCTGTGGGCTGTGTGACAGGGTCCGTGGAGCCGGCCAGGTCCCGGTGGAGCTCGGTTGGTTTGTCCTGGCACCGGCCCCGCGGTGTCCRCAGGAGCCATTGTCTCTGCCGGACTCCCCGCGCCGAGGAAGCGCTGCCCGGTTTCCTTCCCACACATCCCGCTGTGCGGGAGAGCCGCAGGCGGCCCTGGCTCCCCCCGTGCGCCCCCGGGAGCCTCCGGGAACCTCTGCGTGCCCGGCTCCCGGCCCTACCCGGGCACCCACCGGCTCCCCCGTGACTCTGCCCACGCCGAGCCCCGAGTGGCCACATGGCCCGGGGGACGCGTGGGCTCCGGTGCTGCCCCCGGTGCGAGCGTGCCCCGGCTCGGCAGGGACGGACACGTGCAGACCTGTCCGACCCCCCCCGTTCCTCCGCGGTCTCGGACCCGCCGGGGGCAGCGGCGGCACCGGGACCACCCCCGGGACCACCCCCGGGACCCCCGGCCCCGCCCCCGCCCCGCGTTCCCATTGGCTGCTCCTCCGGTGGGCGTGGTCACGGCGGGACCGGCCCGAACCGGCTCTGCCCCCGGGGCCGAGAGGGAGGTGAAGGCACTCTGTGTGATCTTCTCTCTGATTGGTGGATCCGGGATGGGTGGGCGGGGTCTAAGGCGCGCAGAGCAGTGCGATTGGCCGACCGGAGGGGGCGTGGCTCGCGTTGGGCCCCGCCCCTTTACCGAATGCCCCGGTCGCGGTTATAGCGCGCGCGCGGCGCGGCGGGGGCGCGTGCGGAGATGGCGGCGGGCGCGGCGGGAACGCGCGCGGTCCTGGCGCTGCTCGTCCTGTGCTCGATGGTCACCGGCGCCGCGGGGACAAGTACGGACCGGAGCGGGGCAGCCCCGGGGTGGCTCCGGGCTGGGGGGGGCTCCGTTCGGGCGGCGGGTGGTTGGCGGGGGCCCGCTGCGGGGCTCCGCGGGGGACTGATGTAGGGGGGTCCTGCGAGGGTTCCGCGGGTCCCCGGCGCGATCCCGGTCCCTCAGGTGGGCTCCGGGCCGGGTCCGTGAGCGGCAGGCGTGGGGGGAGGAGCGGCGGCGCGGGCGCCTGCGGCGGGGCACGTCCGCGGCGGGCGGGGCCGGGGCCGGGGGAACGGAGGCGCCCCGAGGCTACCGGGGGGTGGCCGGGCCGGGGTGGGCTCGGCGATGCTGCCGGGCAGTCCTGGGGCTCGGGCGGAGGATGCCCCGGCGCACCGCGTGCCCGGCGATCTCTTTAACCGGGGGGACGATGGGGTYCGCCGGTGCTTTCAGCCGCGCTGGGTTGTTTTTTCCTTAGGAAAACCATGGAGTTTATTCCCCGCAGCCGCTTCTCCGGTTTCCGTGACTGAGGAGCAGCCACGGGTCCCCGGGATTTAAATCCTAAGGATGTTCACGATAATCCCCGGGGCGGGAGCGAGTCCGGGCGCGGGGCGGCGGCTCCGGCAACCTCTCGGGGGGCGCTTAAAACCCTTCCCGCAGGGATGAGCGGGGTCTTTCCCGGGCTGGGGAACCACATTTCACCTTCTCAGGTTTTGGAGGAGCTCACGGCAAACCSGGCCGTGTTCTCCCCGCTGGACTCCGCAGCCTCTGAATCAGCCCCGCGCACGAGGTGCAAATGGAAAAGGCTCAGTTTGGTCGCCAGCGGCGGGCGGCTGCTCCTGGCCGCTGGGCACGAACGATTTTTAGCCGATTTGTGCTTATTTCGGCGTGGTAGAACCAAACCCAAAGAGTGGGAGGATCCTGGAAAAGCCAAATGTCTTCTCCACTAGTTTTCTTGCTACAGAATTGCAGTTTTCTTGCTACAGAATTGCAGTTTTCTTGCTACAAGAATTGCAGTTTTCTTGCTACAAGAATCGCAGTTTTCTTGCTACATAATTACATTTCAATTCTGCAGAGCGGGAGGGCGGGGCAGAATTTACTCCTAAGCCTCACACTTTGATAAACTCACATGGAGCTGCCCAGGTCGGGCTTCATCCTCTCTCTCTGTGGCTCTGAGGGTTTCATGCCAGCCCGGGGACTGGCACCGGTGGGATTTGGAGGGGGCAGTTTCTATCCTGGGTTTGAAAAGCCCTGTAGGGTCGAGCTGGCCCATYAGCTGTGTAATGCCCCTGTCCTGCCTGGCCATGCCTGGGCTTGGTGTGAGCGGCGCTGATGCCTCAAGGGAGCAGAGTGGGGGCTGGAAATGGGGGTTTGACCTCTCAGCAGCATTTAGGTTTGGTTTTATGGGCCAGGCTGGGTAGCAGCTCGCCCTGTGGACCAGCAGGTTGGAGGATAGGTCGGTGTGTGCCTGGACTCTGTACCCTGACTTTGCCCTGGCTGTGCGAAGCCGAAGGGCAGATTTTATAGGGATTTTAAAGGGCAAAAAGTGTCAGGTTCTCACCTATCCCCTTCCCAAGCCGAAAAACAAAGGTCAGGCCAGGCAGAAACCCATAACCTGCGGGACAGCGGGGCTCTGTCCAGGCTCGGCCACCCCGAGCTGTTTACACCCAGGAACTCCTCCCTCTGCGGGGGGGAGAGGTTGTTTTTAGTTTGAAGGTGACTCTGGAGAAYGTTATCTGCTCTCTGTGCCTTCCCTGCTGTCCTGCTGGCTCAGATACCGCGCTGTGCCCGGCGAAGTATCCGACCCCACTCCATGAGGAGCTTTTGGGTTTTGGGAGCTGAGTGCTGCTCCCAGCCCTGTCACCCTTTGGAAAATGTGGCAGCAGCTCTGATCGATCCCAGTGGGTCGGTGCTGGCCCTGCTCCTGTGCCTTGGGCTCCACAGGCRCCCGAGAGAGCCCGTGATCGGGATTGCCTGCTCTCAGCTTTCTGGTGGGAACAGGGATTTTAATCCCGCGGGAATGCAAATGGTACTCGCTGTTGCTGCTGCTTGCTGGAGCCTTTTAACCCGTCTGAACCGCACGAGGTAGCCTCTAACTCGGAGCAAATAACCTTGCACGGCTTATTTTGTCAGCGTGCAGTAATCACCTTGTAGCTGTAAAACCTTTTGATCTTTACCAGCTCCCGCTTTTAATTCGGGCAGCAGTTGGGGCGGACAGGCTCGTACAAGTGCTGTGGGCATTTCCAGGTCTTGCCGGGGTTGGGAGTGTTTGATCAAGGGCCTGTGGTGTGAAAAAGCCCTTTTGGCACGTAGGGCAGTGGTTCTGGGAGTGGAACCCAGCTGATTCCCCCATCCCATAATGTCTCTGGGTACCCCTGAACCTCCCACTTGTTTAAAATYAGGGTCAGCTTTCTCCTAAGAGTTGGTCACATGCTCTTTCAGGCATGCTTATTCTTCAAGAATTTYAAAGCTTTAGTAGGTAAAGCTGATTTTTCCTTTGAAAAATATGGAATTGATTTCCTTAGGAGTCAAGCTTAGCTTACAGGCTAATTTGAGTCTTTCTTGAGTTTGTTCAAACTTGGGCGTGTGACACTGATTTGTTTCTACTCTCAGCAAAAGCAGCCCTAGGATTTCTTGTTAAAACATCTCCAGGTATTAAAAAAAAACCCCAAAACCTCTAGAACTCCAAAAAAAACCTCTCCCAAGCCCACTTCCTCTGTGCCTGTACATCGTGGTGCATCCATGGACGGTTGTGTGTAATCATCAAGTGCTTTTAACTGAGTGAATTAACTCCTGGAAGGTTCTCGGGGTGCGAGCAGCCTGTTAGCACAGGAAGGATGTGTCTCAAGCTGAACTCTTTCTCCCGAAACCTGGCTGGGGGTGAGTCACGTAGTGACCTCGASCTGTGCCTGATGGCTTTTCCCGAAGCGGAGCTGCTGAGCCTCCCTTCCTGCCTGCCCTGGGAAGGGCTCCTGGGGCTGTGACCACTGCCCCGTGCCTGCCCTGGAGCCCCAAGGCGCTTGGCAGCTCCGCACACACCGACCTTTGGACTGGCCGATTCCAGCGCTGAGCCCGCYGGCCTCTGGCTGCGAGGGCAGAGTGAAAAATACCCAAATTGCAGCCTGCAGCTGCTGCCTGTGCCTCTGAGCTGTTTGCTGCCAGTTCAGCTCTGCAGGCTGGCCTTGCCTGAGATGAAAAATCAGATTTCACTGTTTGTATGACAGCGAATTTACATGTTCTCTCACCTGGCTCTGGACATCTTGCGCGCTGTGAGAACTTTTCTCCTCCCTCAAAAAAAAGCTGTTACCTCGGGGTTTTGCTTGGGGATCTGAGGGATGGAGTGAGGGTGTGAGCAGGCGAGTGGCCGGTGCGTGTGGCTGTGCCACAGCGAGGGGGGGCCTGGGCCACGGCCAGCTCCGAATTAACGGTCAGGCAGCCCGGGGCTGTGCAGCGAGGGGGAACGGACGCGTTCTTCCCCGGGCAGCAGGGCCACAGCAGAGCCCTTTTCCCACTGAAATAAGACAAACTGAACCAGCTGGGAAGGGGCTCAATCGGGTCCCACTGCCTCGCTGTCCCCATCCTTGTGGGCAGCGCCTGGCCCGAGCACCAGCTGGGAAATGTGGAGGCTGCAGAAGCCCTCGCAACAAAAATCTGGTGTTTTCATCCCAAACCGCAAGTGCTGGGGGCCGGACAGCGGCTGGGGAGCGTTTCAACCCTGTGGGTGCTCAGTTTGGTGCTGAGGGTGTCCAGTTTGAACCGTGGCACATTTGTCCGTGCTGGTTTCTCAGCAGAGCCACAGGAGATGCGAAATGAAAGCGAGCAGCCCTGTCTGAGCCAGGCAGAGTTCAGAGCGTGCAGGGGAGGGAGGGAAGAGCCAATCTGGAGACGCTGCGCAGCCTCTTCCCAGTCGCCGAGGGTTATTTTATTTATTTTTCTTTGCTTGTGGAAGGTGAATTCTTGCTTTGCACTAACACTTTGCACTAATACCTCTCCAACTCATAGCTGGTTTTATAAAGTCACCGCTGTCTCAAAAGAGACTGACTCAGGACAGCGTGGAGTTGTACTGCGAGGCGATTGGCAATCCCATCCCCGAGATCCAGTGGTGGTTTGAGGGCAACGACCCCAATGACACCTATGCTCAGCTCTGGGATGGYGCACGGCAGGACCGTGTCAAAATCAACGCCACCTACAACCTGCACTCTACCAGCACCATCTCCATCGCAAACCTCACGAGCGACGACTCGGGCATGTATGAGTGCCGGGCTAGCAACGACCCCGACCGCAACCACTTGTCGAAGAGCCCCAAAGTCAAGTGGATCCGTTCCCAGGCGAACGTTTTTGTCATCGAACGTGAGTGGCCACGCCGAGGCCTTGGCACTTGCTCGGACACCGGTGTCTTGAGTCTCCTGCCATGCTCACCCCCGCACCTGTGTCCTGTGGCTCCCGAAAGCTCCCCTCACCCTCCCACCCCGGCTGTAGAACTGAGAGACTCCCACCCTCTGTCGATCTCCCCACCACCTGTGACTTGACCCGAAATGGCCCTGCTCAAAAAGGGTTGTGGCTTCCCATCCAATTCGCCCTCCGGCAATCCCGCGCCTTTTTTTTTTTCCGGAGCCAAAGAACCTGGAACCTGCCGCTTATTCCCGAGCGCCTCCGAGCCCTGGTGCTGGCTGCAGAATTGAGCCTTGATTCTGTGGTCGACTCTGCCCTAACCACCACTGACCAGCGGCCCTTCCCTGCGGCTCGTACAGCTCCCGCTCCTTCCAGCAGCCCTGCTTTGAGCTCGCTTCCGTGCTGGTGAACCCAGACTGTTTGGGGGAAACAAATCTTGCTTTGAGGTCTGAGATGCAACCGTTTTTGAAATGGCCGTGTCTGTGTGACACTTGAGTGTTGATGTCGTTGCTTGTCCTGCGGACGTGGCCGGGTTCCTTCTCGCAGAGGAGCGCCCCAAGGCTGCTTTTGGTGGTAGAAAACCTGGGAGGGAGATTAAAATCCTGCTGCTAAGGACTTCCCACAAATCCTGGAGTTAGGAGAGAGCTGCTTTTTTGGCAGAAATGTGCCAAGGAGTGCGGAACTCTGGCAGAACCCTTCTTCCAGTGGAATTTGGATAGGAGGAAAAGCAAAGAGCCTGTCAGGCCTGGCAAAAGCTGTTCCTTCCGAGGGATGGAGACGGGGTGGAAGGGTAGGGACCGTAGTGGCACGGTGCTGCTGATGGCAGCTGCCTTCTCGGACAGCCTCCTACAAGTAGAAATGCCTGAGTCATCTTAGGTTGCATAATTTACTGCTGCCTGGCACATCGAGGCCCCGGGACCTTTCGGAGTCACAGCTCTGTGCTCTCCCTGGAGCCACTCCAACCAAACCCTTTGGGCTGCCTCAGGTGAAGCACTTACTGCTGCCACACCGATCTCATCCGCTGCCCCTCGCAGCAGAGGGTGCCCTCTGTGCCACCTGGAGGTGTCTGAAGGTGCTGGGAGGTGCTGACACGCCAGCTCTGTGGTGGCTGGCAGCAGCAGAGAGCTGCTCTCTGCCCTTCAGAGCGACCTTTTCCATTGCTTATTGAGCACTGGGCTTCAGCTGTGGTAGGGACAGCCGAGGCTCCCGAGCTGTGGCAGGACACTGCAGCCGTGCTGCTCATGGAGGGAGCAGCTGCAGGGTCTTTTCAGAGTCCTCAGCTGGCTTTGGGGACTCTCTGCTGCTGGAATGGTCAGGTCTGGTAGGGAACCAAGGTAAGTGCAAGGTGGGGATAGAGATGAGAAGCTGTGGGGTTTGCGTTGCAGGTTCTCGGGTGCCACGTCGGCTCTGCCGTGCCCTGGGCTGACTTAAATCCGGTTCTTTACGAATTCAGGTCCAGAAATCACTACTCAAGTCACCGAGGCTGCTGGCAAGCTGGTCCTCAGCTGTAACGTGTCTTCACCACAATCCCCCATCAAGGGCCACAAGTGGAAGCATGGGGAGAAGGTCCTGAAAGAGGACGACAGCACAGATTCTTTCACCAGCTACGTGTGAGTGTTGGGGCAAGGTCAGAACCTGGGCACAGGCAGGTTTTTTTTTTTTATCAGAAAGCAGTGTTTGCTATCAGCTGGAGCCAGAGCTGAGCGCTCACAGCCCTGCTGATGGGGTGGGGCTTTGGGACTGCAGAATGTGAGATGAGTTAAACCGAGTTTTGGTAAGGCCCAGCACTCTTATGAAGATGAGGAGAGCAAAAAGGAGGAGGAAGGGGCAGTTTTGTGCCACGAGCACCCTCTTAGAAAGAGATTTCATGATTTTAAGCAGGTGTTCAGCTGGTCTCTGGTCTGTCAGCGTTCCAGGGTTGCTCTCCCAGAGTTTTGAAGGACTCCTGCTCTCAGGCTGCCAGCTCCCCGTGAATGAGAGCCTTGAGAGCACACTGTCCCTCCTTGGGGTTTGATGTCCCTCTCCAGAGTCCTGCCACTGTCCCAGAAGGCACTGGGGAGCTGTTACCGGCCCCATTGTGGCCGTGCACTGAGCTTTCCTTTCCCATTACACTCAGGGCCCGGCTGGCACTGACCCAGCAGCTGTGGAGGCATCATGTCCCTTTGTATGGCAGTGCCGACGTGCCTGTCTCCCCATAGCAACAGGGAGCTGAACAAGGATTAAAGTATTTATAACCCAGCCTCCCTCGCGTGACCTCAATTCCTCAGCTGAGTGGTTTTTGGAAGTGGGAAGCGCCGTGCAGGGCAGAGCTAACAAACAGCCCCTTGTCCYGGTGCAGCCATGGGACAAACTCCTGCGGGCCCCCTTCCCTCGAGTGGGTATTACCTCGAGAGGCAGAATGGGATGTTTGTTGCAGGGCTGAGTAATCCACTAAATCTCATTGCAGCAGCTTTACAGGAAGGGGAATGTGAGGGTTTTTTCCCTGTGCAGGGATCAATCCAGAGCAGCCTGGCCTGACATCATCTTTGAGTGTTGATGTCGTGTGGATGTGGTTCCCTCTCGCGGAGTGCCCAGGCTGCTTTCAGTGATAAAAACCTTGGAGAGAGATTAAAATCCTGCTGTTAAGGTCTTCCCACGAATATTGGAGTTAGGAGAGAGCTGCTGCTCTGCCCTGTGTTTCAGAAGGCTGGGACAGTGATCCCTGATTTGACAGAGCCGTGTCACACGTGGTCACACAAAACTCTCTCCTGCCACCCTCGGTGTGTGAGCGCAGTGGGGCTGCTGYATTGCATTGTGAATATTCTGCTGGAATGGGGGAAATTTCTATAAAAAAGAGGTTTCTGGTGCTTGTGGATGTTTGATTCCACAGGTCTGGAGGTTGGTGGCTGTGGATAAGTTGGATACTCACCCAAATCCTCATTTTTTTTGGTAGAATCGATGGGAAGAGGGAGGAGCACTCCGGCGTTTATGAGTGCGTCTATGAAGGACCCCCGGAGATAAGAGGACAAGTGAATATTTCRGGTAATTTCATCTGTTTGCTGCTGGGGTCTGAGGAGGGCTGTAGGGAAGCTGTGACCTCCTGAACACTTGGCTGGGGTGTCTTTTCAGCTGCTTGAAAAGCTGCTCCCAGCCCTCATCTGGCTGCAGGGCTCTGCTCTCTGAGAGGCAGCAGGGTCAGCCCTCAGATCCTGCATTAAACCAGCCTTCTGTGGGCATCTTCCCACAGGAATAATGGRTAGAGGGATAATACCTGCTGGACAAATCTCTCTGAGCCTTTCCTGATGTGCTTTCCTCTCTAAAAATGCCAGACTAGTGAGAGGAACAGCCTGASMKWKKKKKKWGRSTGAYTSWKKYKRGKKGGGYKGSMKGMRGSARRMAYMWAYSTRWKTKMTWTAWWWARWMAKMYRWMTKWWWTTTTTTTTTTTTKTTCCTCTGGCCTAGTTGCCCCCCAGGTGGTGGCATACAAGAAGTCCGAGCACGGGAATGAGGGGGACACCGGTGTGCTGACCTGCAAGAATCCCTCCTTCCCCGCTGTCACCACTTGGTCCTGGTACAAAAGTGGTCAGGGGGTAAGTGCTACGCTTTGCTCCTTCTCCCCAAGTCCTTGTGCCACCAGAATTGTCCCAAAAAGCAGCATTTCTGTGGTGGTCAGCAGCATTTCTGTGGTGGTCAGCAGCATTTCTGTGGTGGTCAATCAGCACTGCCCTGAAAATCCCTCCTCCTCCTCCCTCCAGCGCCTCGAGAACGCCTCTGGGCGATACATCATCAAATCCAGCGGCAACAAGACGGAGCTGCGCATCCACAAACTGGACATCGAGCAGGACACGGGTGATTATTTCTGCAATGCCACCAATTCCTTYGGCTCTGGTGATGCCACGGTGAATCTGCGTGTCCGCAGCCGCCTGGCAGCGCTCTGGCCCTTCCTGGGAATTGTGGCTGAGGTCCTCGTTCTTGTCACCATCATCTTCATCTACGAGAAGAGGAGGAAGCCAGATGAGGTTCCTGATGGTAAGAGGCACTTGGGTTTGAATCTTTCCATCAGGGAAGTAAAGTAACTTGTAGGGTGCAGGCAGGATGGGTTTTTAGGGGGTTCTGAGGTTCTTTTGAGAGCGGGGATGGTTTGAGGGTTCTCAAGGCACTCAAGAAACCAGTTTGTGCCATGTCACTTCAGGATCCTGACCCTTTGCCTCACCAGTTCCTCTGCTCTTTTTTTCAAGTGGTCCCTGTGAGTGTCCGCAGGGTGGGATTTGCTTTGGCTGCCCCCACTCTGGGCAAGGTGGTTTGTGAACCACCTTCAGAGCTTTTGTGGTGCTGCAGAGCTGGGAGGGACCTGTGTCAGCCGCTCTGTAAGATCAGACTTGTCCGGTTCAGGATGTTTTGGGTCATCAGATCCACACATCCTGCAGTCTCAAAGACCTGTGCTATCTTTAATCTGTTCTGGAAGCGCCAGCTCCTCCCTTTCCTTATCGGTGAGGATCTGCATTGTGTCAGCTCTCGGCCTCCTTTATCTGATCCCGTTAACAATGCGGTGTGAAYGCTCTGCATCCTTCCTGCCCGGCATCCCGCAGGGCCCCGGCCCCCTGCGAGGAGCAGGTTCAGCAGAGGGGCTGAAAGTCCATGAATTCCACTCGAGGCAGTTCCAGGAGCAGATGTTTTGCCCTCTGACACCCCTGGCTGGAAGGCAGGTGTTGGGATGGATGCTGGATGAACATCCTTAAGGATTTTGTGGCTGTGGAGTGCTCTGGTTTGTGATGGCACCAGTCCACTCTGAAATATCCTGATGCTCCCTGCCCAGAGGAGCTCAAGTTCCCAAGAGCTCATGGATGAGCTCACCACAGCCCTTTGAAAAGCACACTTGGCTTTACATTTCCCTGGGATGAAGTGTTTCTCTCTGCCCAAAAGTCTCTAGCTTTTTGCCCCTCCTGAAAGGTGACAGTGAGGTCTGTCTGAGCCAGTCCCCACCAGTACTTTGTGAACTGGGGCTCTCCTGTCACCTGRGATGGGGTGGGGACAGTCTGCCCTCTGTTTTGCTGGTGTTACCTATCCACTCTTCCTTTCTCTGCTGCTGGGTGCCAYCTCTCATGGTAAGTAAAGGCAGCTCCAGCCGTGTCTCTGCCTCCACCCTCTCACCAGCTGCGAGCACAGCCTGGTGCCCAGGGGAGCCAGGGCTGGAAAAGAGTTGATGGGGAKCAAAAGAGACAACTGGGAGCCTCCTGTTGGGAGGTGGGAGATGTCAGGGAGCTGGTGAGAGGCAGCAGGGCTTGGCACGAGTTGGCAGAGKTGTTCCCTTAGCTGTGCTGCTCAAAACGTGGTGTGTGGTGTTTGTTTTGGTGTCACAACACGTGGGGAGGGAGAAGGGCTTCCTGCTGCTGCTGCTGCTTAAAGCCCCRTTCCTGAAACATCCTGTTTGGCTTCCCCTTCACCTGCTGGGATCTGGGAGCCATCCCAAGCCCCAGGGGCGAGCGGGGGATGGAGTGGGGTGGCCAATCTTGGCAGAGGAGCTGCAGCTCTTCATTGCTGTCAGTGTGGTGGAAGGGGTGCCTGGAGTGCAGTCCCTGCCAAAATAAAGTGAAGTCAGAGGTCATTTTGTACATGCTTTTCCCTGACACTGTTGTTTTTTTTGTTTTTTCTTTCGGTGCCGTCCTGATGTGAAGATGATGATGGAGGCTCTGCACCACTGTGAGTACCTCACTATTTATTTTTTTTATTTTTTTTTTTATTTAGCCACATTGGTGCTGGCAGATCTCACCCAGCCAGCTTTAATCTTCGGAGCAGATTCCCTGGCTGGTGTGGGGATAGCACTCAGTGTCCTGCAGGGGAGATGTCACCTCGTGGCTGATTTAATGTCCCGGGGTGGCATCTGGGGTGGCACCAGTGTCCCACACTGCTCTGATCCCATCTCCTGCCTGATCTGCACCCTCTGCTGGGACCTGAGTCACGTTAATGGGTGAGGGGTGGTGCTGGGGGAGCTTTCTGCTCTGCCTTTCCTCACGCCCCTTCTCCCTCGGCAGAAAGAGCAATGCCACAAACCACAAGGACAAGAACGTCCGCCAGAGAAACGCCAACTRAGAGCGGGGCCAGGTGAGTGCCAGGCCTGGGGGCACAGCCTGGGCAAGGGTCTGAGTGTGCTGAGGGTCTCTGGGAGAAGCCAGAGGCTCTTCTGGCCCAGCAGGGCTCCACCATCCTGGTGCAGAAGGGTTTATCTAACTGGCTTTTCCTTCTCTCCTGCCAGGTGATGCGTAGATGAAGAACTCGTCTGGACAATTTTGTTTTCTTCTAATTTTTTTGGTAAAATAGCACCATGGAATACTCTAGTGCGTCCTTGCGATTCAGTTACTTCACTTTCTAAAGAAACTCTAAGTTGTAGAATATTAAAATACACTATTTTTTTTTTTTTAAAGGAGTCGTGGGAGGGTTTTTCTACCTGTAAATGTAAATCCTTCGTTCCTGGTAGTCTAGGTCTCTGGCTGTCTCTGTCCTGGGTTATTTCATGTTGGTACAGAGTGGGGAGTTGGATGGGAGTGCAGCTGTGTCCCACCTGCTTGTGGGGGTGAGGGAGGAGCTGCCTTGCTGGATGTTGGGAGGCGACCTGAGGGCTCAGGAAGAGGATTCTGTGTCATTCCCTGTGCATCACCAGGAGCAAGGCTGCACTTTTCCCTGGCAAAGGGCACATTCCTGGCACATCCCTGTCGGGCAGATCCCGGTCAGCTCATCCTGAGCTCTCCTCGGTCGCTCTCAAACAGGCAGCCAGGAGCTGGACACTGCATAAATGATTGCTGTAACTTATTCCATGGGTTGTTGGTGTCTCTGCAGCRGGGAGGGGCAGGGGGAGCCGGGGCTGGGGGTGGTTTTAGGGTTGAACAGCGTGTGCTTGTGCTTGAGCCATCGCGGCGCGCGCGTGACGTGGGGGGCCTGCGAGCAGACAAGTGCTCAGGGGAGTCTAACACCTTTACTGCTGGGTAGCATTGACCTGTTCCATCTGTTAACACTTCASAAATAAAAGATGATTCCTCTCTCTTTTTTTCCACCTCTGGACTCGGGTCTCTTCCCTCCGGGGCCGCCTGATCCTCTGGCTGCAGAAGGCGGTGCTGTGTCTGGGTTTGGTGCCAGCTCTGGCTGCCCTCTAATTGCTGAGGAGATGCAGCTCGACGGCTGTAAAAGCCTTCGTGGAGGGAGGGAGGGGGGTTCTCCCTGTTCTGCAGAGCCTGGAGGAGCGTGGAGCCTTGGGCCATGCTTGCCTGTGTGGGACATTTCACCCTGCCCTGCTCCACAGTTCCTCAGGTCTTGTGGCTGTGGGGTCAAGGATCAGCCCCAGCCTCTAGGAGCCCTCTCAGGCCCTGCTGCTTGTGTGTCTCATGCTTCTCCAGGCAGCTTTTTGAGGTTTKTTTGGATTTTTTCCTGCCCTTTGCGGTGGAAGAGAGCAAAGGTGCACCACSTTTGTGCACAGAGCAGGGGCCAGGACGGGAGTTGGGGAGGGAATCCCTTCTCTGCTGCCMRCCCWGAGCTCAGMATTCCTGAATTCTACTCAGAATTCGCAATTCTACCTCATGGACTGAGGCAGCAGCGCCCATGGGCTCAAGAAAAGCCATCTTGACTCTGTGGCATGTAAGTGCAAGGTTATGCAAGGCTTTCACAGCCCAGGCCTTGTGCCATCCTGGTGAAAAATCAATGCAGGGCTTAATTTCCTTGATGAGGATTACGGGTCCTGTCTGACCCAGCTCTGGGCCGCAGCACAGAGCAGCGCTTGTGCCTTTGGTGTGGCTGGGCAGGGACGGGGGGACAGCAGCCCTGGGAGCTGGGCAGGGGTGGAGCAGCATCGTGCTGCTCTCGGGTGGGTTGCAGGGACCCTGGAAAGCTGTGACACAGCCCTGCCATGGCCCTGGGGCTGCCACAGCGAGCCCTGGGYGGGGATGGCACAAACAGAGCTCGTTGTGCTCCCCATTTCCCTCCAAAGGAGAGTGGGAGCTCTGTGACCCTGTTCACCCTGTGCCTCCCGATGCTCCGGGGTCAGCCCTGAGCTGCTGCCTCGCTTTTAGGCTCCAGCATCTCCAGCCTCCCTCTTAGGGTAAGCTGAATGAGCATCTCAGTGGGCTGCAGCACTCTGCCCCGGSAGCGCTCTGGAGGAACGGGGCCGAGCCGAGCCCGGGGGCTTTGCAGAACGAGGCCGCTGTGGTCCGCAGCGCGATTTTGGGGTGTCTCCTCCCGTGGGGCTCGGAGCAGGGCCCGCGGCTGTTGATTCCCCGCCCCCAGCACGGCTCTGGCTCGGCCGCGGCCGCGGGACGCGCTCCGGGTGCGCTTCTGTCCCRTGTCACCAGATGGTGCCACCGCCGCGGCCGCGCTGCCCAGCGGCTCCGGGACCCGACGGGCTCGGCCTGGGGCGGCTCCGGTGTCCGGCTGTGCAGGGATGCTCGGGGCTCACCGGGGCTGATCACTCCGGTGATCCCCGACACAGCGCAGCCCCGGGGGGCCGCAGCCGGACGGGCCCGTTCCCGGGGCGGAGGGCAGGAGGTGTCGGTCCCATTGGTCTGTTCCCTGTTCCGTGGGTGTCCGCCACGGTGGGGTCCGACTGCAGGTGCTGGTCCTGTCCCGGGGTGTAGATTCGGGATCTCCATCCCTGGGTCCACTCCAGGGGATTCCTTCTGACACCAGCTCGGTCTCAGCGCTGGAGCAGCGGGTCACTGGGGCGGTAGGAGGGCAAAGCCCCGTATCTGGCGAGGCGATGGGGTCCATCCCTGGCCCGGGGGTAGGCAGTGATCTCTCCACGGCCAGGCGGATAGGCTGACGGCGGCGGAGCCTCTCGGAGAGAGCGCCCGGCCCCGCACCGCACCGCACCGGGGACTGCGCTGCCGGACTGCGGGGCCGTCGGGGGCGGAAAACGGACGGCTCATCCCGGTGGCCGGTCCCGCTAGCCGGTCCCACCGGCGGGGACTGTGCCGGCGGGGGGAGCTGC
>NW_026623550.1:270553-312974 GCF_030028575.1 Malurus melanocephalus
GGAAGGGGTCCCCGAATGGCGAGTGCCGTCGCGGGGAACCGCCGCGCAGCCCCGGCCCGGAGCCGCCCCGCGAGCCCAAGGTCTCCTTCTCCTGCGGCGGCGGCGGCGCATCGCCCGGCGGGGCCAAGGCGGCCGAGGAGGGAGCGAGCGAGGATGCGGCCGAGGAGGTCCGCGGGAGCCAGGCCAGCTTCATGCAGCGGCAGTTCGGGGCGATGCTCCAGCCCGGCGTCAACAAGTTCTCGCTGCGGATGTTCGGCTCGCAGAAGGCGGTGGAACGGGAGCAGGAGCGCGTCAAGTCGGCGGGGGCCTGGATCATCCACCCCTACAGCGACTTCAGGTACGGGGGAACCCGCGGGGTTCGGCCGCATCCCGCATCCTTCGGGCCGGGGAGCGGGGCCGCCGGTGCGGCCGGGCCGAGGGCACCTTGAGCCGCCGGCGGGCGCGGGAGGGGACGAGCCGGGCATCCCCCTCCCCAGCGCAGCGGCCGCCGCTCCGGGGATGCCGGGAGCCCTCGCGGTGCCTGGGCAAGGGCATCCCCTCGTCCCCTTGTCCTTCCCGGGGCCTCGGCAGGTTCGGCCTGGCTTGGACCTCTCCTGAGCCCCACCGGGCCTTGGCTGTGTCCCCGGAGCTCCCTGGGGTTCGGTGCCCCCTTCCCTGGGCAGGGCTGGGCAGGGGGATGCTCTTTGCCGCTGCCTGGCTGAGCGTTGGGAAGGCTCCCCCTCCCCCAAGGAGGCCTGATTCTGTCCCTGGGGTTCAGCCAGTTTGAGGGGGGTTCTCCTCACTCCCGGGAGCACCCGAGTCCCCGAGATCCAGCCTGTGTGTCTGCCAGGCGAGGAATGACAAACCCRGGAGAAGGCTCTGCAGCTCCATCTCCTTCCCATCCTCTGAGCCCTGGCGAGCTCCGGAGTGGCAAACGCTTCCCGAGTCGTGTGGAAKCTGCCGGGAGGGATGGCTGCGCTCTCCGGGGCAGGCAGCACGGCATCTTGCAGGGATGGGGAGGCCGAGACCCTGCTGGCATCGCTGGTGAGCCAGAACCAGGAGGATCCTGGTCCAGCGACCTCAAAGGGGCTGGAGGAGCCTTTGACCACAGCCTGGGGGGAGCTGAGGGGCTCGGCCCCAAATCCTTGAGCTGCTGTGCTGGTGAAAGGTTTGGTGTGGCTCAAGGGAAGGTTTGCTGGGTGCTGGGTGAGGGATGCCCCTGAGGCAGATCTCAGGTTCTGTTCACTGCTGACACTGACAGGTCCCCGTGGTCTGTGGCTCCCTGAGGCAGGCAGAGGTAGCCATGGGCTCAGGGCAGGGAGCAGCACCTTCACCTCCTGCTCTCACCCTCGAGTGCTGCTCCTGGGCTGCTCTGGCATCTTCCAGAGGAGCAGTTGGAGGCTCTTGGCCTCCCCTCTGGGTTGACTTCCCATAGAGGGTCTTGAGCCTTTCCACCCTGGGATCTGCCKTGGGAACCCAGTGGAGCCCCCTCCTCACCTCACTGACTGGACACTGGGTTGGGTTGCAGAGCTGGGGTGAGGAGTGACCACAACCACACCGCCCGGCCACCACCCGTCCTGTGGCCAAGGGGGCTCCGCTGTCCCTGCTGTGACAGAACAGAGGTGGCAGTGCCAGGTGGACCCTGGGGGCTGCTGAGCTGAGGGGGACTTGGCCCCTCCTCACCCTCAGCAGCTGTGGGATGCTGGGGGAGGWTGGTAGCGGGGTGACCCCATGCCTGCACTGGGGCAGAGCCGGCACAGCCACGGTGACAGCGGCAGAACCACAGTGCTGCCAGGAGCAGGGGTCTCCCYGTGATGAGCTGCAGTGGGATGGAGGCCTTGGAGGATTCCCCAGAGCACAGCAGCATCACTGCCTGGACCGGTGCTTGCAGCGGGCAGGCGGGTGCTGGGRTGACCTTGGGGAGTCACCCTGGCCGTCCTGCCCCGCACGGGCTTCGTCTTCTTGGAACCGCTCTGGAGACTTGAAACCCATTGGGGCAGAGTGGCTGCCTGTGTTTTGAAGCTGGAAGTGGCGTAGGAGAGTTCCCTGCCCAGTGGGGAGGAGCTGCAGGCAGAGCCGTGGCATCCTCCAGCTCCACAGCTGTGTGCACAGGAACAGGATCGGCCCACGCCGGGCTGGGCATGAGGAACCCGCTCTGCCTTGTGCACATCGGGGACATGAGAGCATCCCTCCTGCCTTGTCCTACCTCAAAATAATCAAAAAAACATTTATCCAACAATGGTAATGGAGCGTGACCTGGTCGTGTTTGCCCAGCAAAGCCCATTTTCCCATCTTAAGAGAAAATCATTACCCATCTGCATCTGTGACATCATTTCATAATCGGCATCGTTCAGCGATCRCGGCTCCTCGCAGGCACGGCGCTGCCGTCGTTCACACGCACAATTCAGGGCAGGTTTGCTCCAGGAACCAAAGTTGCTGTTTACATAAATATTGAATGACGAGGAAGCAATCAGGGCGGCTGGTGAGATCCTGAGCTGYAAATTTGATCAAAGAGACCTTGTAAGTGCGTGCTGGAGCAGGGCCACCTCCTTTTGGGTGCTGGGCAATGGTTGCTGCCAGCTCTGTTTTGGTTCAACCATCGCCAGCTCCTTCATCTCTTCTTTTGGGGTTTCTGCACCAGCCCTGARGCATTATTTTGGGAGCTGCAGATGGTGATTTGGGGGTAATGGCAGTACCTGTCACCCTGTGACCACCAAGGGTTGCTCCAGCCTTCCACAGCGCTGGGCTGGGACTGGGCTTGGAGCTGAGCAGGAGRTTCTCGCTGGTGATGATTTTCTGTTGCAAGAGCTGGTCCTGCACGCGAATCAGGGGCAAAGAGGAACCCAGAGCACATGCCCCTGGTGTTGCTTGGCTGGAGTCTTCCTCATCCAGTTTTAAATGCTTTCAGAAGCTTTCCCTCTGCCTGGAAGGTGCTCCTGAGCAGTGGGACTGGGCTGGGCAGCCGCTGTTGCTCCCGGTGTGTGTGACAGCGCTGCCGCTGCTCCCGGTGTTCCCATTCCCTCTGCTGAGGGTGTTGGGGAGCTGGGCTGCTCACCGTGTTCCCATTCCCTCTGCTGAGGGTGTTGGGGACCTGGGCCCCTCCCTCTGCAGCGTCAGGTGCTGAAAGCCACCGCTCAAGGGGAGGAGAGGCTGTGACCGACTTGGGGGACTGCGAAGGTTTGGGTCCTTGAGCGCTTTGCAAAGCCTTTATCCCTCCAGGAAAAAGGCTTTTCCAGAGGAGAGCAGCACCAGTTGTCCATCCCAGCTGGCTGTGCTGGGATCTGGGGGTGCGTTGGCCACCACTGCTGGCCCAGCTTGGGCAAACTTCTGCCACAACCCACTTCTCACGGCAACCTCGTTTACACAAAATGAGTATTTAGTGCGAGTTTGCAAAGTGCCAGTCCTGCAGCAACCCCACAACAATCTGATCCCACACTGACCCTGTGCTGCTCCTGGCCACAGTCCCCATCAGGGCCAAAGGGTTCGGAGGAGGGTCTTGGGGAGCGTGGACAACTTGGTGCCTGTCCRATGGGATCAGCACAGACAGGAGGGGATGGACCATCCCTGGCAACCCCTGGTGCTCTGAGTGCTGCCAGTGGAGTTGAGCAGGGACCACCCTGGTACACCCCCAGTGGCCATGCACCCCATTAGGGCTTGGACCCCACTCTTATCTTGCCCAGGAGCTCAGAGCAGCACGGCTGTGCCAGGCAGGTGACGGAGCAGGAAGGTGGCAGCCGCCGCTCGCAGGGGCCTTGGGCATCTCCTGTCATCACTGCTGTCGTACAATTGGGTCAGAAGCGAGGGAGGGGTGTCGAGGATCCTGATTAATTTGTTTTCAGATATTTTTAGTAGCCTGGATTGGATCTCTTTTCTATGCACA
Organism: Malurus melanocephalus; assembly: GCF_030028575.1. Classification (NCBI taxonomy): domain Eukaryota; kingdom Metazoa; phylum Chordata; class Aves; order Passeriformes; family Maluridae; genus Malurus; species Malurus melanocephalus. Next base: position 274,413 of record NW_026623550.1, read on the forward strand.
TGAACCTTCCAAGGCAGAAAGCGTTGGCATCGCACTCTGGTCCCCGGGGCGATCRCACAGGGTCAGTTGTGTGCGTTTGGGGGGGATCAGGAGCAGTTTATCTTCCTCCTCAGGCCGAATTCTGCCCTGGCTCGGCCAGATTGCAGAGGGATTGGAGCCAGGGGGGAGTTTTGCCCAGCTGGCGTGGTTATTTAATCTTTGTTCTTCGCAGCTTTGCATGGCTAATGCCCCTGTGGGACCCACGCAGYGCTGCGGGGTCACTCTGAGTGGGATCTGCTGCGGGGTTTAGGGACAGGTCCAGCCCCACGGTGGCTCTGCTGATTSCAACATCCCTGGGAGGTCGCAGTGYGTGGGATCACGGGGGTCCAGCCGGGCCTGTTCAGTGTGGGGGTGCAGGGGGGGCACAGCTCCTTTGCCGAGGGTACCCTGGGGACCGCCCTGGCGTGAAGTCATCGTTTTGCAGCAGTGACATCACTCACGGTTGCCACGGCAATGTCTCACATGAGGAAGGTGTCATTGGAGAAAGGTCAGGAGCTGGGATGCTCGGCTCCTTCTGGTCCTGCGCTAGTCTGCGCAGCGTGGGGGGGGTCCTCGTCCATCCCCCCCTTTCCTGTGTGTGTGGGGGGGTCTCCTCCTCGTCCCCCCCGCCCCTGGGCACGGCTGCTGGGGTCAGAGCGTGGCCGTGGCACCCCCCACCCGTCACCGTGCAGCTCGCAGGGTGGGCTGAGCAGAGATGCGTGGGCGGGGGTCCCTGTGCGTRGCACCGAGGAGAATCCTCCCCATTCCTCCCCCCCGGCCGGGAGTGGCAGGGCCGAGGTGTCCTCGGCGCCATCCCGCCGTGACAGAGCTGCTGTGACCTTGCAGATGCTCGGAAAGGTCATCGGTGGCCCGGGAGAGGAGGACGAGGAGWAAGGGGAGAAGGACGGCGTGAGGCAGGAGGGGGCGGAGGAGCAGCGCAGYCCGGGCAGGGCCAGGGGCGGAGGCGGCCGCCCACCCCCGCTCCGCCGGCGCGTCTGGCCGGGGCTGCGGGCGCTGCCGCCGCCAGCTGCAGCCCTACGTGCTCCGCTGCACCGGAGCCGCGGCGGCTCCTTCCGCTGCGGGGCCCTYGGGCACACCCCGCCCTGGCACCCCCCAGACCGCGACCCAGCCTGGCCCAGRGAGCCGCCAGCGTGAGGTGGCCCTGGATGTCCCCAGGGACGTCCCCTGTGCCCGGGTCCCCGCTCTGGGGCTGCTCCCAGATCCTGACTCCGCCCGTGACCTTGGGTGCTGCCCGAGTTTGGGGGGTCCCCAGCACATGGGATGCCCCAGAGCAGCTCAGCTGGGGTGTGTCCCCCTCTGGTGCTTGGTGTCATCATTCTCCCCTCTCCCAGAACCTGCTGCCAGGGGCCAAATCAGCCCAAACCAACCTTCAGCCTCATCCTCTACCTCAGGGGCTCTGCTGGCTTCAGGATCACCCTGGTGCCATCATTCTCCCCTCTCCAAGGACCTGTTGTCAGGGGCCAAATCAACCCAAATCAACCTTCAGCCTCATCCTCTACCTCAGGGGCTCTGCTGGCTTCAGGATCACCCTGGTGCCATCATTCTCCCCTCTCCAAGGACCTGTTGTCAGGGGCCAAATCAACCCAAATCAACCTTCAGCCTCATCCTCTACCTCAGGGGCTCTGCTGGCTGCCTGGGAGCAGTTTGGAGAGCGGGGAGCAGGGTGTGGTCTCTGKGGAGAGAAGGGGGTTCCTGTGGCTGAGGTGGCATTGGGGTGACAGCACCCCAGTGGCACAGGTCCCTCAAGGCAGGGCCTGGTGGCCGAGTCCCCCGTGGTTGAGGGGGACAGTGGTGACATTCCCCTCCATCTTCTCGCTCCCCAGATTTTACTGGGATTTCACAATGCTGCTCTTCATGGTGGGCAACCTGATCATCATCCCCGTGGGCATCACCTTCTTCAAGGAGGAGACCACRGCCCCTTGGATCGTGTTCAACGTGGTGTCCGACACCTTCTTCCTGATGGACCTGGTGCTGAACTTCMGGACAGGCATCGTCATCGAGGACAACACAGAAATCATCCTGGACCCCGAGAAGATCAAGAAGAAGTACCTCAAGACCTGGTTTGTGGTGGACTTTGTCTCCTCCATCCCCGTGGACTACGTTTTCCTCATCGTGGAGAAGGGCATCGACTCGGAGGTTTACAAGACAGCCCGCGCCCTCCGCATCGTGCGCTTCACCAAAATCCTCAGCCTCCTGCGGCTCCTCCGCCTCTCCCGGCTCATCCGCTACATCCACCAGTGGGAGGAGGTGAGGGYCTGCCCTGGGACCCTCTGGGAGCAGCTGGATGGCTGAGAAAGTGGGAGCAGGAGGGGCCCTGCRAGCGCAGAAATTCCCTGGCAGGGTGGAGAGGATTTGTGGGGCTGCGTGTGGGACCAGGGGGTGGCTGTGACCCACCCTGGAGGGTTTGGGGCATCCATACAGCACTCGCCGTGGGTGACAGCGTGGCTGGTACACCATCTGCTGCTCTGCTGGCTGTAGGACCATGTCCCCCTGCCCAGCTCAACACTTGCTGCCTCTCCTGCCCCACCAGAGCAACAGAAAGAACTCCCAGCTCCTCAGTGTACCCAGTGCAGGAGACAGGGGAAGTGCTTGGCTTTGCTGCGTGTATCAGGGCTGTACCCTGCCCTCAGTGCCCTGGGAGCTGCCCCGCTCCCTCCTCAGTGCCCGGAGCATTTGTCTCTCCCCGATCCTCACCAAAGCTCGCTGTCATTAGCGCTTCCCGGGCGGCAGCACGGCAGCACCCACCAGCTATAAATAGGCAGGTGGAGCGCAGCCACCTCGGGGCTGGAGCCAGGCCGGCCACGGGAGCCTCTTCCAGCTCAAACCACACAGGTCAGAGCCCTGAGCAGGGCTGGGCAGTGGGGGACAGCCCCCGTGCTCACCTCCTGCCATTCCATCACTCACAGATCTTCCACATGACCTACGACCTGGCCAGCGCGGTGATGAGGATCATCAACCTCATCGGGATGATGCTGCTGCTGTGCCACTGGGACGGCTGCCTGCAGTTCCTGGTGCCCATGCTGCAGGATTTTCCCCAGAACTGTTGGGTCTCCATCAACGGCATGGTGGTGAGTTCTGTCYGCCCCACACCGTGCTCCTGCCCGCTCCCATCCATCTCCATGTCATCTGTCCTCCATCCTCCCACCCCAGGAGATGCCAAACCCTGTGTGGCCAGGGTGCTGGATGCTGCTGTCACCCTGGTGAGGTGTCACAGGATCTGGAGCAGTGGATTGATCCGGGTGGGAGGAAAATGCTGACATGGGGCTCTTGGCCCCTGCYGCCTTCTCCCGCTCATTAGCCACAAAGCTGCTATTAATAAATAATGGCTCCTGTTTCTAATTGCTCTCTCTCAGCCCTGCAGCCTCCTGCAAATGGCCCTTTTCCCCTGTCTGTCTCATCCTGTTCCATCAAATCTCCATCTCCGCTCTGTTCCGCCTGGCTTCCTCTTCTTCCTGTCTCACCCTCCTCCTTCCCTGCTTAAGAGTTTGGACAGTTTGCAAAGTTTGCTTTTCAACAAATTCCCATTGCTGGGAGAGAACCGGGACTGTGGCCAAGGTGGTGGGCCCTCGAGGGCTGCTCACACTCACACTCACACTCACACTCACACTCACACTCACACTCACACTCACACTCACATGTGCACGGCTGAGCCGCTGTCCCTGTCACCGCAGAATGACTCCTGGAGCGAGCTCTACTCCTTTGCCCTCTTCAAATCCATGAGCCACATGCTGTGCATCGGCTACGGCAAGCAGGCACCCGAGAGCATGACGGACATCTGGCTGACCATGCTGAGYATGATCGTGGGSGCCACGTGCTATGCCATGTTCATCGGCCACGCCACCGCCCTCATCCAGTCGCTGGACTCCTCCCGGCGCCAGTACCAGGAGAAGGTAAAGCTGGGCTGGGCTGGGTGGGGCACACAGATTCGTCCCCTCCTGGAGCTGGTCAGGAGTGGTGATGCCTGGTGATTTTTGCCTTTCTTTTTATGCACCTTTTTATATAGTTTTATACATTTTCTGTACCCTTTGTGTATCTCTTGTACCTCTAGGCCCTGCTTGCTTGTAATTCCTGTAGTCTGATATCCCAGCTTAGCTTAGGAGTTCTGCTGGGCAGAGAGATCAAACATCCTCAGGAAGGGCTCAGCATGCCCTGTGCTATCTTAAACTCGAGGCTCCAGCCTTGGGTGAAGCCTTCTCTCCAGAACATCTTGTGTAAACTGGGTTCTCACCTCATCCAGGGCTGGAATTCATTAGAATAGGGGGACATTACTGCATTTGTGAAGTTTCTTATTGAGGAATCCTAGATAGATATGCTAATTCCTGAAATCTATAAAACTATCTGTGCTATACACGGGTGTGCATTCTGCCATCAAGTTGTGCACCTGGGATCCCAAACACCACAGTAAAACCCTTTTATCCCCTTAACTGTGTCTGTGTCCTTATTAAAAACTGCCCATCAAGGCAACAGTGGGACTGTGCAGTGGGGATGTGGGTGGCAGATCCCAGCTGACACCGCCTCTCTCCCCACAGTACAAGCAGGTGGAGCAGTACATGTCCTTCCACAAGCTGCCCGCTGATTTCCGCCAGAAGATCCACGATTACTACGAGCATCGCTACCAGGGCAAGATGTTTGACGAGGACAGCATCCTGGGGGAGCTCAACGAGCCCCTGCGTGAGGTGAGGGTGGGAGAACTGGGAGGAGGACGATGCTGTGAGGGTGGGGATTGTCCCCCCTTTGCTGAGGGAAGGGATCCCCCCCTTCCCTGCCATGGGGTGGGGAGCGCTGTGGGTTCCACCAGCTCCTGCCATGTCTGTGCTTGGGGTCAAACACCTCARTGTGGAACAATCTGCATGCCAGGGCATCCCCATGAGTCTGCCTGGGGTGGGGAACGTGTTGCTGGGGCAGTGTGTCCCAGCTTCCTGGGCTCACCCGCTTCCCCACAGGAAATCGTGAACTTCAACTGCCGCAAGCTGGTGGCCTCGATGCCGCTGTTCGCCAACGCCGACCCCAACTTYGTCACGGCCATGCTGACCAAGCTGAAGTTYGAGGTGTTCCAGCCCGGGGACTACATCATCCGYGAGGGCACCATCGGCAAGAAGATGTACTTCATCCAGCACGGCGTGGTCAGCATCCTCACCAAGGGCAACAAGGAGATGAAACTCTCCGATGGCTCCTACTTTGGGGGTGAGCATGGGCACGACTGGGCCTGGCTCCTCTCTCGGGGTCTCAGTGAGAGGCACTGGGACTCCTGAGCTGTCCCAGGGCATCCACTGTGTGGTGCTTCTCACCTGCCCTGTTTTGTCCTCACTGGTGGTGTTCTGACCTTGGCCATGGTGTTTTTCCCCCAGAGATCTGCCTGCTGACCCGTGGCCGGCGCACGGCCAGCGTCCGTGCGGACACCTACTGCCGCCTCTACTCGCTCTCGGTGGACAACTTCAACGAGGTGCTGGAGGAGTACCCCATGATGAGACGGGCCTTTGAGACTGTGGCCATCGACCGCCTCGACCGCATCGGTAGGACATGGGGAAGGGTCTGGAGGGGCACAGGGGGTGTCTTGGCAGAGGGGACAGCCGTGGTTGGCATGGCAGCCCAGCACAGCCCCAGTGCAGGGTCTCACGGTGCTTCCTCTCCCTACAGGGAAGAAGAACTCGATCCTGCTCCACAAAGTGCAGCACGACCTCAACTCAGGTGTCTTCAACAACCAGGAGAACGAGATCATCCAGGAGATCGTCAAGTACGACCGGGAGATGGTGCAGCAGGCGGAGCTGCAGCAGCACACGGCCATGTACAGCCCCGTGCAGCCGCAGGTCACCTCTGCCATCGCCACCCTCCAGCAAGCCGTCGCCATGAGCTTCTGCCCGCAGATGGCCAGCCCGCTGGTGGGCTCCATGGCGCTGGGCTCGCCCCGCATGATGCGCCGCTTGCAGTACGCCCAGGCCGTGCCCAGCCCYTTCGCCGTGTCCCCCGTGCTGCTGCAGCAGAGCCCCCCGCCGCAGCCGCAGCCCCCCGTGCCCCACGCCAACCCCTCGCCCTCGCAGGACCCGGCTCAGCCCACGGCCCTGCCCGCCTCCACCAGCGCCTTCGCCGCGGCCGCGGCCAGCCCGCCATCCCAAAGCCCGCTGGCCAGCCGGACGTTCGCCTACGGAGGCGCCCCAGGGCCGCTGGGCTCGCAGCTGTCCCTCAGCCAGCAGCCAGCGCCCAGCTCGCCCCAGCGCCTGGCCGCCCACAAGAGCACACAGGCGCTGCACACCAGCAGCCTCAGCCAGGATTCGCGGCCCCTCTCAGCCTCGCAGCCCTCGCTGCCCCACGGGCTGGCGGCCGGCAGCACCCAGAGCCCCCCGGCCTCTGCCCGAGAGTCCAGCACCTCCATCGGCGGGGGTCCGGCCGCCGCCTCGCCGGGCCCCGGTCCCCCGGCCGGGCTGCGGGGCCAGGCGCCCACACGGGGGGCTCCGGCCCACCCGGCGCCCACGGGCTCGGGGCTGACCCCGCCGCCCGCCCTGCCGCAGGACTCGGCGGCGGCCCGCAAGGATTCGGCGTCCAGCACGCCCGACACGGACCCGGCCAAGTCCAGGCTGTCTTCCAACTTGTGACCTCCGCGCCGGGCACGGGGACACGCGCGCCAGAGAGGGGCGGCGGCAGGGAGGGAGTCCCGTGTCACCTCGTGTCCACCCCGGGACAGGGCCACTGCCGMCCCCCGCCACGGCGCCAGCCCCGCTCCCCGGTCCCTCCTGCCGCCCGCTGCAGAGCGGGGCAACGGCCGAGGGTCGGCCTGGGGCCGCTGTGCCCCCTCCCCACCGCGGGGTGACCGGGCTGAGCCCCCCGGCTGTGTCGTCTCTCCGACCAAAGTCTGACCCTGTCGCCCGCTCCCCGCGGCGAAGCCCCGCTGCCCCCTGGCCTCCCCGGCTGCCCATAGAAGCCACAGCTGCATCCTCGCCATGACCAACTCTGTGTATGATATCTAATGACCTGAACACATCCCTGTGTGTGACCCGCAGGACACCTCCCCGGGGCTGTCGGCGCAGCCCCGGCGCCGCGCGTGTCCCTGCGCCCCTCCCACAGACCCAAGGCGAGGGGTGACGGTCCTGGACTGGAGGTAAGTTGGGAGGGGTCCGAGGGATGGTCGCCCCGAGGCTTGTGAGCACCCACCAACACACCGTCCCCCGCTCCGGGGCTGGGGGTGTCCCTGTAGGCAGCGCTAGGACGGAGGCAGGCGCTGGAGCCCGAGCGTACCAGGTGCCTGCGTGTGTGTCGCGTGTGCGTGCGTGTGCGGGTGCGTGTGCAGATGTGTGTATGTGTGTGTATGCGTGTGTATGTGTGTGTATGTGTGTGTGCACGTGTGCCTCGCTGCCTCGCTCTCTGGAGCCTTCCACGTTGAATGTACCGCGAGCGCGGGGCCCGTGCCAGCCCCGGCACCCCGCGGCCGAGCAGCCGCACGGACAGGGCCCCAGTCCAAGCGTCCACCTCCCCATCCAGCCCATCCTGTGCAATAAACGTCAGCAGCTGACAGAGCTACGCACACGACTCCGGTTCTGCTTCTTTGCCATCGTTCCTCCCCCCTCTTCGTGCCCGGCCCCGGGAGCCGGAACACCGGGCACAGCCCCAGCTCGGGCTGCGGGACGCAGCTTTGTCCTCTGAAGAGCTGCCTCCCCTGCCAGAAAAGCCACAAGGTGAAAAGGCTCTGCCAGCAGCTTTCCCCTCGCTCCAGCAGCAGGCAGGAAGAAGCTGGGTGCARGCTGAGCCTGTGGTTATAGGGCACAGCTGAGAACTGGGCCAAACACAGCTCCAGTTGCAATGTGCCATCCACCTCCAACGCCAGCCCGGTGGAAAAGAGGGCTGGGAAGCCACAGTGCAGGGAGAATGGGAGGCTCCTGGCTGSAAAGCTGCAGTTGGCCCCTGTGAGAGTCCAATTCCTGCTGTGGCTGCGCTGGCACAATTCCACGTTTCTGCTACAAAAGCATTTTCGGAATGTGACACCCCTGTGAGCAATCGATGCCCAAGCTGTCAGCAGAACAGGGCCAGGCTGGGAGGCAGCAATCCCATGTCCCTGTGGCCCTGGCAAGGTGAGGCAAGAGCCCAGGCACTCCACAAAGACTTTGAGGAGGACACAGGTCCCATCTCATATTTCCAAAAATATTTTATTTACAATACTGTACATATCCACCCCCCTGAGTTAGTGGTTTTCCCTGCCTGAGCCCCAGGGAGCAGCAACAGAATCCATCCCTGGAAATAAAAGTCAAGAGCAGCAGAGGCTGTGCTGTGGAGAGTGGGGACAGCGCTCAGAGCTGAGGCTGTGCTGTGGAGAGTGGGGACAGCGCTCAGAGCTGGAGCAGGGGACACAGCAGCACCCACCCCGAGGCTGAGGGCAGGGCTGGGGCTCCTGCTGCCCCTACAATGTGAGGAAAGGACAGGGACAGCACCCCAGGACATGCAACAGTGCGGCAAAGGATGGTGCTCACAGCACTGGGGTGAGGGCTGGGAGGAACCACCCTGGCTAACGCCACCCCTTTGTCCCCAGCCCAGAGCYTGGTGCCCTCTCCATGKGCWGGGACASGGGCAGTGACAGCAAACAGTGCAGGCTCCATCCTCCAACGGCTGCTCCAGCAGTCCCAGTTTGCCCCAGCAGCTCAGAGTGGGGCAGGGCTCTTGCTGGGCTGGAGGCTGCACCTCATTCCCYGTGAGATGTGGCACAGAAGAGCATCACTGGCCAGTGCCCACCGTGGCTGGAGGTCCAGAGGTATCCCAGGGCCCTGTGGGCTGCCAGGGCTCAGCTGAAGAAATARGTGGAATCCATCACTTGCTTCAGGTTGAATTCACCTGAGGGGAGGGAAGGAGAGGTCAGAGAGCAGAGTGTGGATGGACAAGGGGGAGAGATGTGGCCTCAGGGCACGAATGATCCCTGCCCCTGGGCTGTGCTGCCCATGGAATGCTGGGCCACTCCACACAGAGGTCAGGCAGAGCCAGATGGCCTGGCAGACACAGGGCTGAGGGATTAGAAGGAGTTAAACTAATTGCCTTAATCCCATTGCATGTATATCATCTAGATCCTGGCAATTACCMTGCTGAGTCCCTCACTCCCATCTCTGAGCAAATGCTCAGGGTTGGAAACAGATGGGAGCGGAACAAGAGCAGGATGGAGAGAGCTGGGTCAGCCTGGGGGAAATCCCAGGGACTCAGAGAAGATGGCAGGAACCACTCACAGGGATGCTACAGGGAAATGTGTCTGTGCTGGACTGCTCTGCCCCATGGCTCTGCAGTCCAGCACAGGAGGGGAAGCCTGATCCCAAGAGACAGCTCTGGCTTTTTGCCTTTTGGTGGTTTTGAGGGCCACTCCATCTCATTCCCCTCGTCTCCAAAACATGCCTGAGCTCTGCAGTTCCTGTCCCATGCTCCTACCTGTCTTGGGGACATTTGACAGCTGCTCCATCAGTCTCTTCTGCCAACGGGCTATGGGTTCTGTGCTGGACCTKGATGAACTAGAAGGAAGCAAATAACAAACATGGGTTCTTTGGAACGAGGCACATCCTCTGCTGCTCCTCAGGGCAGTCCCTGACAACAGGATTCAGCTCTTCCAAAACAGACCATGCACCCCATAATGGGAGCAGGAGCCCAGCCCCAGCAGCCCAGGGCAGGCCAAACCCTCCCTCAGTTCTGCAGCAAAAAGGTGTAGAGCCCTTGGTTTTCACACAGCTATCAAAGGTGATTTGGGTGTCAGGCAATTAGGAAGGGCAGATTCCCCCCAGAGCAATCCCCAGGCAGGTGACACAACCTGTGAGCACCCGGACACAACCTCTGGGAGAGAGATTTGGCACAGGCAGGAAGGACCAGAGAAAACCAACAGGTCAGAAATACCTGCAGTACTTCTCCAGCATGAACTCGGACAGATCCTGCAGAATCTTCTCGCTGTGCAGAGCCACGAACTGCTGCCGACAGATCTGACCCAGGGAGGTACAGATTAGCAGGTGTTTCCTTCTTCCCCTCAATGACAGGTCAGAGGTGAGGGGAAGGGGAAGCAGCAGGAGTGGGAAATGGGGGCTGCCAGACACGGGTGAAGGGAATCAGCCTGGGGAGGTGTGAAGCAAAGGCTGACCCTCMTTAGCAAGGGCCCAGGGCCAGACAGGGGCATTGACTCTGCCAGGGCTGGGTCCAGTGCCCATTCCCACAGAGATTCTCCCCCACATGCTCCCTGCAGAGTGGGAGGAGATGGAGYACCAGGAAATCAGCTGCGACCGCCAGCAAACATCCCAGGCTCACCTCAGCCGGGTGAATCCATCAGCCTATGGAGCAAAGCCCAGGGGAGGCGAGGCCTGGCATGGGCCCAGAGCACAGATCAGCAAGATCTTGCTCACAAGGGAGCCAAGAGGACACTTTTACCTGGTTCATAACATCCACAGTGAGCGCGTGAGTCCAGTAGCAATCGTGGACAGAGACGAAGGTCAGGCCCTTCCTGGGAGGAGGCAAAGGTGCCATGAAGCAGTGCTGAGACCCCTCGGTGCAATGGCCCACCCTACACAGAACCCGGGGCTGGGACAGCAGCAGGGACCCCACAAGGAGAGGGACACCCTGTGGGTCTTCAGAAAGAGGTGGCCAGTCCCAGGATCTCCCTTTCTGCTTCCTATTCCTTCCCTGCCAGGAACCCCAAATGCCCACCCTACAGGGAATCCTCAGTCCCATGTGGTGCCTTGCCCAAGCAACAATCTCAGGAGAGTCCCGAGCCAGGGAAGAGCCAGGTGAGAGCCCAGCTGCCCACTCCCTACCTGAGGCAGTGCAAAGCTGTGAGCATCATGTGTGTGGAGTCCAGGGAGTGGATGAAGTTGGGGGGGAAGGCRTTCTTCTGCTTCACAGTGTCAGGTTTCCTGGGGGACAAAGAAGGGGAGAAGCTGGGGCACTTCAGGGCCAAAAAGTGCTACCCCAGCCTGGGGGCGAGGAGGTTGTCCTGGTGGGGCCCAAGCTTTCTGCAGCTCAGGAGGATAATGGGAGCTCTTTGACAGCTTCCCTGATGGGAAGCCCTCGACCCCCAGAGTTGGGGTCAGCAGGGGGATGGTGCAAGCCATGGTTTCGTACTTACTGATTGCTGTTGTAGCTTTTCACACTCAAGTTCTGCATGCCACAGTTCAGCTGTGGGGAGACAGAAGGGACCAGTTGTCACGCTGTCACTCTTCTGAAAAGGGGCCTGTGCCTTTGCAAGGTGTCCCAGCACTACAGCAGCTGCCACTGCCCAGTGACACCTTGCCCAGCTCCCCTCCTGAAGGTGCTGGCAGGCATCTGAAGCCCTTCGCCCTCGCAGGGTGAGCTGGCCCGAGAAGGGCTGCTGGAGCCGGGCTGGGGGGCCGTGAGTCAGCACAGCAGCACGTGGGAGGCGACAGCAGCGAGGCTGAGTCACACGAGCCCTGAGGAGGCTCTGAGAGCGGGGAACGGCCCGTGCCCCAGCTGCCTGAGTGGGACGGAGCCGCAGAGCTTCCTCACCAGCCCACCCACACACTCCAGGCTCTGCAGGGAGTGATGAGGCTGGAGGATGTGCCTGCAYACAGGGATCCTACCTGCTCTGCAGGCTCACCACCGGTGATGCTAACCTGCTGGGCTCTAGCCYGGCTGTCTTTTCCCTGCTCCCACCATGGCACAGGGAAGGTGTGCCATGACACCTTGCACTGCACACTCACCACAGTGGGCCTGGAGCGATAGTAGGGCTGTATGATGGGGAGTCCCAGTGGTGTGACCCACTCCACCGTCCGGCCTGACTGGGCRATGAGCTTGGCGCTCTCTGTCAGCCAGCTCTGCAGAAGAGAGGATGAAGCAGCTGGAGTTAGTGTGGAACTGCCCACTCTCTCCCAGCACAGGCCACTTTGACTCCTGCCACACACTGGGACAAATCCAGTGCTTACTGGGGAGTTTGGCACAATCCCACACTCTGGGCTGGACAGGAGGATCCTCTCTGGGCTAGGAGAACCATCTCTCCCCATAGGGATCCCCATGTCTATGCATGAGTGGACCAGGGATGATGAAAAAGTGGAGATAAGAGCCAACAGGCTCCTTACCTGGATGTCTCGAGTTGCTGAGAACATCTCCTTGATGCCGTTGAACACCTGCTTCACCAGGTAGTGAGATGCTTCCCACAAATACTCCTGGCACAGAGCAGAGGCAGAGCCATAGGTCAGAAAAAGGGAAAGTGACAGGATCCAGAGAGGCAGGGACACACAGGAACACTACCTCAGGGAACTCATCGATCTCCTTGAGGCGTTTCTCGATCTGCAGGCGGCCGCCGTAGCGCGTGACCCCGTACACCACCGTCATCACCGTCTGCTTCACCACCTTGCGGCTGATGAGGCCCTGCAGCACTTGGGCAATCTTCACCCCCCTCTCAGCATCCTTCTTCCGAAACTCCTCCACCTTCAGGAGAGTGGCCCCGAGTCAGTGCCAGCACGAGCCACGCTGGACCAACCCCCTCCATGGCTGGTGGCCTGTGGGACCCTCCCAGCCATGTGCTGCCTGGCCCCAGCTCCCATCAGAATCCCTGCAGCCCAATTCCATCATCGTGGATAAAAGGCATCTGCTGAARGGATCCAGCACAAATAACTGCCTGCAGAGCCTTCCCTGCTGCCTCAGCACTGATCTTTGGGACAAGGACATGGCTTGACTGTGGCTCAGAACTTGGGTTCTCCCGTCTCTGCCCCCACAGCAATAACTGAGCAACCTCTGCACCCCCATGAGCTCTTCATGCTCTCTGGTGTGGTGCTGCCTGGAGAAAACCTGCAGAGTGTTTCAAAACCTCATCCCTGGGAGATGCAGGGTCCAATGCCAGCTCAATGAGCCTCTCGGGACTCTCCCAGTGGCAAATCATGTCTTGACAAAGAAACCAAAGATTCTGTAGCAGTACCAAGGGATAAACCTCTGCCCCCTCCTTCCTACTCAGCTCAAGGGAGAAAAATCTTATAACCCATGGGCCAGCCAGCGGTGACCAAGGGATGAGGAACACACACTGCTCTCTTCACCTCTCTGGCTTAGTTCTCCCAGGATTCATTCAGAAGTGAGGACAGCAGAAATCCCAGGGGATTTCTCACAGCCATCTCTGTGAAAACAGCTCTTCAGTCAGATCCCACTGGGGATGGAGAGTGACCAGCTCATGTCTCCCCATCCCTCTCGTCTTTCCCCTTGGGAGTGGGAGGCAACCTGTGCACACCAAGAGGAAGAGGCAGGTCCAGAAGGTCTCCCCATGTCCCTGCTGTGCCTCACCTGCTGGGCCACTGCACTGTAGACATCCTGAGGGAGCCCACAGGGCACCAGGTTGACGGAGACAGCACCGCTGAGGTCCCGGCCAAGCGCTGCATAGTGCTGCAGCCCATTGCAGGAGCCATCCTGCAGGAAGAACAGGAGAGAAACCAGGAGTTGGTGTGGACAGAGCCCTGCTCATCCACCCCCTCCCCATGCACAGGTACCCTCATTATTTTCCTCTCTCTCTTCTGAGCAGTGACCATCTCCCAGCAGTGAYCATTTTCTTCCTACTGAGTCCACCCCTAATTACTGTGACCTGTGAGGTTTAAAAGCAGAAACCTCACATCACCACCTCTGTGGGTTTCCAAAGACATCAGAGCTCTGTGGAAAYGCTGAAAACAAGAAAACTGGGAAAACACTGAAAACGTCTAGGATGCTAAAAGCAGCCCCAAGAGCCAGCAGTCAAAACAACCTCAGCAGTGGGAYCAGAGGCAGGAAAAGGCAGGCCAAGCCAAAGATCCCTGAGGAAGCCCCAGCTGGCTCTGTAGCTCCAGCCAGCTGCACTGCCAGCAGATGAAAACATCCCTCTGACAGAATSCAGCTCCCACCCAAATTTCCCAAAGCTGCATCAGAGGCACGGTGAGTGTCTGCCACAGCAGCTGCCCATGCAGCCCTGCTGGGACYGAGAGCAGCTTGGGTGACACAGGCAGGACCTGACTGGTGGTGCAGAAGATCCTGGTGCTCCCCAGACTGCACTGGCAGTGATGCTTCTCACAGATGTGCTGCTGTTCCTGCCCCCTGTGCTTGGGCTCTCTCTGGTCACAGGGAACCACAGACACCCCAGGACTGTCAGGCTCCTCAAGCAGGGCCCCTTTCCTCCTGCACCTTCTCCCCACTCCCTGCAGTGTGGAATGCAGYGCCAGAACCTGACGGCTCCGTTAATTGAACGCTGATGACTCAGGCACAACGAGACTCCTGTACCCTCCAGAAGAAGTCCTTGCTGGTATTTCATCAGCTGCACTCTCCACACACCCCCAGCTGCTCTCTTGATCTTTTGTTGTCATCAAAATATCAGTCCTGACTGTCTCATGCATATTGCAGACCATCACAACTGGCAGAACAACTGCTGCCCACCCCACTCAGTCACGATCACTGGAGCTCCTCATAAAACAGAGGAGCAGCCACACCTCATCTGGGCACAATCAGCCAGGAAGGACAGGAGCTGAGCAGCACCTGAGCAGGCACAGGGCACCCAGTGACAGGAACTGAACGTGGAGGACAACCAGCTCTGTCCCCATGTCCTTTCTCTGAGTTCCAGACCTCCTATATTGGCTCCTGCAGACCTGCTTGGGTTCAGCCTTGGAGGAGGAGTGGAGCAAAGTCCCCCAAAGCACAGCTCTGAGCACTCCAGATAGCCAGTGGCATATCTGGAGCTGACTTCCAGTCCTGATCCTGTGGCTGTACAAGGTGAGACTGGCCTGGCTCTCACCCTGCAGCAGCTGCCAGCAATCTCCCAGCTGGATTCTACTTGAGCCAAGGGAAGCGAAGCAGCACTCAGCTGTACTGGCTCATGGATGGCTGCAGGCAGCAGCAAATCACCAGAGTTCTCATGCCAAGATGCCCAACACTGCATTCCCATTCCTAAAAATCCCAGCCACGTGGCACACTCAGACCTGGAAGCTCATTTCCTGCCTCACTGAGGCTCACACGGGCTGTGAGGATCTGCTGGGTTCCTACCTGGTGAACYGGGAAGTGAGAGATGTAGGCTGCTGGATCTGGGGACCTCGAGGCTTTGGCGATTTCCATGCAGCATGCCAAGGCTTGCCAGGGCTCATCAGTGTTCATCCACCACTTCCTGCCCTGGGAACAAGAAAGCACAGGCTGCTAAGAGCAGGTAGTGCTGCTGTGCCCCTCAAATCACAGGCAGGAACCCCATAGCACYTGGGATATGCTGGAGCCATATCTCCACTTCCCTAATATTTCACCATATTTTCAGACAGAAATGTTTTATTTAGGAATCTCTGCATTGCTTTGCTCCCTTTTTGCCTCTCAAAGCATATTTTTCAAARCRTTTTTTGTTTCTAAATTGATCCGATTTCCATTTTATTTCACTTCCTAGAAGCTCCCACGTACCGTGAGCGGGTTGTCAGCTGAGTCCAGGATGTCCTCCATGATTTCATTGGCATACTCCAACCTCTCCTGCAAGGTGTTCTTCTTCTTCAGCCCCGTCAGGTTGATGAGGTGGATCTTCAGCCAGTCGAGTCCCCTGGGCCCCAGTGGCCTCCCCTCTGCAAACAGCAGGATGGCCCGGGTGACATCATTGCCCAGGTGGTTGAAATAGGGCGGGCACGGGTAAGTCCTGCCACGAAAATCCATGTTGTGAGGGAACCAGAACACCTTGTCCCTGACGTAGTTGGCGATGGAAAGCTTGTAGAGCGCGTCCATGCGCAGGCTGTGCATCTCTGCAGTCTTTTTCTTGCACAGGAACAGCTCGTGCTTGAGGGATTCGCTCCAGGTCGAGAAATGGCCRGGAGCAGTGGGAGGCTTGGGAGCCTCAGAGAGGGGTGGTGGGATGTCCAGCTTCTCATCACCTTTGTCGTTGAAGATGGAGATGATGATATCCAGCACTGGTTGGTTGATCTTCCAGGCACAGTTGCCCAGCTGGTTGAGGGCATCGAGCACRGGGTGGAGGTTCACCAGGGGACACTGCTCCAGGAGCAGCTGGTGGTGGATGATGTCGTCCATGAAACGCATCAGCTTGGTGTCGTTGAGGACAAAGGCACCAAAATGGGGGGAGGTCCAGGGCAGTGGGGGGCACAGCATGGGCATGGCAGAGGAGTTGAAGGTCAGTGTGGTCTCTGCAGCCTCTGACACAAGCCGGGAGAAGATGGGATGGGGCTTTATCCGCCCAACCTGGAGAGGAGAATCAGAGAGGACAAGGTCAGCAGTAGAGTATTAGGGCTGGAGTCTGGAAGAACCTGTGCTCAGTCATAATAGCGAGTAAGGAGAGCATCCACACAGAATCAGGGGCTCCTTGAAGCATCCCTGAACAGGAATGGCAGCAAGGACAGAAAAGGGTCCTGCAAGGGTCTGATTTTGAGGAAGGGGCACCCTGCACAGCCCCAGAGACCCAGGATTAGGCTCACCTGCCAGCTGCTGTAGAAGGAGTAGACGTGGTAGAGGACAGGGATAGGCTTGGACTGCAGGCGACGATTGAGGATGTTCCTGGGCACTTTGACAGCCTTCACCAGSAGCTCCAGCATGTGCATGCCCAGGTGCATGAGGAGTGCACAGGGCCAGCTGCAGTTCTTCAGGTGAAGGGAGGGCCCAAAGCCTGCTTCAGCCACCAGCTTCTCCCAGTATTCCCGTGGTAAGTACTGTTCAGRCTGGGAGGTGGAAGGAGAAAATGGGATCAGCTGGAGGGGCTGCTCCCAGCGTTTTTTTTTCCAGATGGGATCTATCCACCTGGGATGTGCCTCTGAGGACTCTCCTATTTCTGTGACCTGCAAGGTCCCCCCAGATAGGGGTGTTTGGGGAGGGCTGAGGAGAGCCCAACAGTGAGAACGGGGGCAGTGGCACTGCAAAAGCTTCCCTTTCACCACATCCCAGTGCTGACACCCTGGCTCCACAGCATCCTGCCCAGATTGCAGACCTGCCTTCCCCCATGTGCACTYAGCTCTGGGAACAACCTGCTCACCTGATCCTTGAGGTGCCCAGGGCAATGGCCTTGGCCTCCCTTCTCCCCTCCTGCCCTGCAAAGCACACCCTGTTCAAGCMCTGAGCTCTCCTGGATGGGACATCTGGCTCCAAGGGCTCCTACCTGGCTGTCCTTTGCCAGCAGCTGGACATAATTCTTGTAGACCTCCTGCACCTTCTCCAGCTGGCAGCTACGCAGCTTCCTCTGGATGATGTATCTGTCATAGACCTTGGAGCCCAGCTCCCTGGCCAGGACAGCCAGGGACTCACCTTGTGGAGACAGATCATTGAGGACCTGKGAAAGGGCAAGGCAAAGAGGGTCTTAGCTAGGAGAAACAGAGACAGCAGAGAGACAAAGCAGGTGTTAAAGCTGCTGTGCAGGGAGCACAGGAAAATGCTGATTTCCATGATGCTGAGCAGATGGTGAGGAAGGAGACAGCCAGGACAGAGCATGGACTTCTCTGACTGCTCAGGGAGCAGACAGCCTGCACCTAATGGTAAAACTCCCGAGAAGTTCCAATTCTGCAGGCTCAAGTGGGACACTAGTGCTTTGTGACAGCTCCATGACTGATAGTCTGGCAGGTTCCTACCTGCAGCATGATGTCCACGTACTCCTCATCGGGCAGCAGGCACAGGTAAGGGTAGAGCATGCTGTGCTTCGATAGCCTCCTGGGCTTGGCCATGCTGCGCTTGGAATTCTGCAGGGCCTGCAGGATGGCGTCGTGCCACTGGGAGCGGAGGGTGCCCAGCAGCTCACGCTGTGTGGAGAGGAAGGAGGAGAGCTGGTCAGCATGAGCTTCCCCCTCTTTAGCTCACAGATCCCCAACTCTCTCCCAAGGGCTGCAATGGCCCCCTGCCCCCAGAACCCCTGAGCTTTACCGCTTTGACAGCCTGTGGGGTCAGGGGCTTGGCTGTCTCCACTGATTCAATGGTTATGGTGTTCTTCAGCTCCATCTCCAGCTGCTGCTGGAAGCACTCCTGCAACTCCTTCATGGAGAAATCCAGCTTGGGATATGACACCATCGTCTCCTGCAACGGGGGAGAGGCAGTCAGTGCCAAAAGTGGGAGGAAGAGAAACTGTTTTCATTCYCCCAGCTTTCCTGCATGGGGTTTGTGGTACAAGTCTGGGCTGAAAACACGTTGCTGGGACTTCTGAGTCCAGAGGTCTCTGGCAKGCAAACCCMAGAGGCTGCTCTGCTCCTGTGYTATGGCMAAGAACCYCCCCAAGCAYCCCCTCCAGTGCATGGAAGCCAYCTCCATRYCYCTGCAAGCCCTAGGCTTYGCTGTTCCTCTGTAAGGTAGTCATYAATTTGACAGTTTGTSTGGTTATTGAGCAGAGATCAGGTTAAAAGGTTCTTCCTTTTTAGCCCTTCCCTGGGGTAGACCTGAGGACACCTGTGAACAGCACCTAGCCAGCTCAAACATCTCCCTGAGCYCTATGGCTTACTCTGGCATAGTAGTCCTGGAGCAGAGAAGACTTGCAGATCTGGGGGCTGGGTGGAGGAGGCAGCTGGTAGTTGGGCTGGACAGTCCTGATGGCCCACAGCACCATCTCCTTCTCATCTTTCTCAAACAGGCACTTTTGGAAGAGCTCATCCACATGGAATCCRTCGCTGTTCAGCTGCTGCAGGTACCTGAGGAGGGGCACAGGGGACAGGTTTGATCTTCCCCAAGGGTCTGAGCATGTTGTACAGCTGCTGGAGCAGGAGCTGCCTCAGCACAGCCTGTCCCACAAGGTCACCCGTTTCAGGTTACAGGGATCAGGTGTCCATCCCTCAGCCTGCACTGCTGCAGAGCTGCCTGAGCGAGGAAGCCAAGCTCCATCCACTGCAGGACCCAGCTGCCCACAAGCAGCCCCACTGACACAGCTCCCACACTGTCCAGGACAGTCCCTGCCAGCCCCTCTGGTCAGCTTGAATTCCCCTGAAGGCATCAAAAACATTTATCCAGCCAAAGGACACAGAGGCCAGTGATACATCCCTGAGGTGTCTGTTCAGCACTAGCGCATCARAAGCTTTGTCCATCCTCTGGAGAGGAGCTGGCTGTGCCTCCAGCCCCAGGCACTGCCCCCAGACTCAGCCTGTGGGATCTCACAGGGCTCTTTCAGTTCCTCAATTTGGCACTGACACTTTTCTGCCTGTTAAGTTCCATGAAATCCACCCCTGAATCTCCTGTGCTCCTCTGGAGAGCCCTGCAGCAACCAGCTATCTGCCTGAGCCCGCCAAAAAGGGCAAACTCCACAGAAGTGCCATAAAAACAGAGGAGCCATTCCCACAGGCAGCAACTGAGGGGCCAGGAGGAGTGAGATACCTGGGGTGGAGTCCAAGGTAGTCCCTGACTGGAGAGGGGCTCTCCCAGCCCAGCCCTGCAGCATCCCAGGAATTAAGCTGTTCCCACCTCCCACATCATCTCCTCTCCCTGCACAATCCCACACAAACTGCCCAGCAGCTGGGGRTGGCAGGGAGGGTGCTGTGGGAGSTTTGCACACCCCAAAATCTGSYCATTARRAGTGGGTCAGAGCATCCACGAGTGCACACAACAGGGCTAGCTCCTCCTGACCCTGACCCACTGCGTGTCCCAGTTCTCCCAGCACAGTCTGTGGTGCTACTGCCCCAAGGCTCAGCAGCACCTGAGGCAGGAATTACCTCAAGATGGCTTTGGGAGGTGACTGGTTCCGGCCCATGCACTCCAGGGCCACCGCGTAGGAGTCCAGGTTGGGCCGGCGGCCGGTGGACTCCAGCATGGAAAACAGCCGGTCAATGCGATTCAAGCAGCCCTGGGGATGAGAAGGGAAGGAGGCTGTGGATACTGACACCAGCAGCACCAAAAATCACAGCTTCACAACCCTCTGCTCCTGTTCAGATTTCGTCATGTCCACACCACTCTTTCCCCATTCCCTTCCTTTCTTCAGAGCCACCTCACAGGGATCTGTGGCTTCATGCCAGCTTTGTCCCCTTTGGCAGGAGCACTTACTGAAGGTGTGTGTGGCAAACAAAACCAGCTGGAGGCTCCTCCTCAGGAACCAGCCCCTCTCCCACCCAGAGCACCCACAGCTCAGTACCTTCCTGGCCCAGCTGCGCATCACAGTGTTGTAGGCACCAACATCCAGCACCTTCCGCTTCACGGGAGAGCTGTGGCACAGCAGCAGGTACCGCTCGGCCTCCTCCGGCTGCTGCAGGAACACGAAGCACTCCAGGTTGGAYTGGATGGTCTGCTGCAGGACCTTCTGGTTGCTCCTGTCCTTTGGCACCCCCTGAGGCCTCTTTGGTTCCACTGCTTCCTTCACTTCCATCACTGTGGGCTTGCTCTGGCTCCAGGCAGCATCTGCTTTCACCTTTGGATTGGCTTGGGCAGCACCRGGCAATCCCTGCTCCATCTTCAGCTGTCGAATGTGCATCTCCTTCTGCAACTTGTCAGCCCAGCTGCTGGGTCGGGCCAGGCCATCACCCTGTGCCCTGGGAACTGTCTGCTTCTCCATGGGGCCAGGAGCCACAGACTCCTGGTCCTTGTCATTGTCCAGTGGCTCCAGGTCCACTTTGTTGACCATCACCTCTGGGATGTTACTGCCTTGGAGCTGCTTCGCTCGAGCTTTGAGCACTGGTGGGAAATAGAGGGAGATGATGGGAGGTAAGGCACAACAGAAGGTTCTGTCTCATGCAGAACGTGTTCAGAAAAGAGGGTCTACACAAGAGCTTCATCCYTCCTGCTCCCAGATARATACTGACCACTGTCTCTCTGAGAKCTACYTGCAAGGTGGGGCCYACCCCAGCATCCCAAGAACCCAGCAATGTCACTGCCAGGAAAAAAGCAACAGCTCAGGCTGGTCTGACTGCTGCCCGCCCACTGCAGCTCTCCCAGTGCTCACCTTCCAGCAGCTCCGTCCTCTCACAGGCACCATTTCTGTTTGCCTTCTCCCTGGCGCTGGCAGAGGTGTAGCTCCTGAAGATTCTCCATGGGATCCCTGCCACAGAAGACCATGAAGATGTGGGGGTCAGAGAAAGCTTCACTCCTTCGAGCACTCCCTGATCCACGGCCAGTGTGGACAGAGCAAGCAAGGGGTATTTCTCAGCTCAGCAGCAGCAGCAGAGAAGGGTCAGAGGGCAGGAGGGACAGGGACACCCCTCACCGCTTGGATCCTGATGCTCAGAATGAACATGACCCCAGGCACACCACAAACCCAGCGCTATAAATGGGGTGGCAGGACGGCAAGACCCCAGAGCAGGCGGGTGCCATCCCACAGCTGGGACAGAACCCAGAGCCCCTGTGTCAGTCCTCTGGAAAGTAATAATATCCCAGCACTTCTACAGCCTCGACTCTATCCCGGGAGMGCTCACGACGCAAAAAAAAAACCCTTCCAGCGTTTAGGTGTGTCCAGGGAATGCTCAAGATAGTGGGACGTCCCGGCCCAGCTCCGTCCCCACACTCAGAACCGAAGGAAGCCCTGCTCCAGCCCCGTCCCCACACCCGGGCCGTGTCCCCGCCGGTCACTCCGTGCCCTCCCGGTCCCTCCCGTGCCTCCACGGTCCCTCGGTGTCCCGCCGCTCCCCGTTCCAGCTCACCGGGCCCCCTCAGCCCGCCCGGGCCCCTCAGCACCGCCCGCAGCCTCAGCAGCGACATCCCGGGCCACGCGCGCCGCGCGCCGCCGCGCATGCGCCAGCGCCGCCGCGCCACAGCGGGGCACGCCGGGAGCGCGAGTCCCGCCGCGCCGGACTACAGCTCCCATGGTGCAACGCGCCCCGGCGCCCCGCGCCCCCTGGCGGCCATGGCGGCCCCGACGGGGTGGGTCGGGACGAGYGCGGATCCCGGGACACGGCGGCGGSASCGGGAGGTGGCGGAGCMCGGSGAYACGGAGGAGCCCGRGRACACGGAGGAGCCCGGGAACACGGCGRAACCCGGCTGATCCGCGCCCCTCCGGTCCGAGCTCGGCGTGCCTCGAGTCGGACATCACTACCCTCGGGTCCGGGGCCACAGCACCGCCGCGCCCCCCGCCTCTCT
Source organism: Malurus melanocephalus (assembly GCF_030028575.1). Lineage (NCBI taxonomy): Eukaryota > Metazoa > Chordata > Aves > Passeriformes > Maluridae > Malurus > Malurus melanocephalus. The sequence goes on from NW_026623550.1 coordinate 296,349, forward strand.
CTGTGCCCGCGGCGCTCGTCCCTTGCTCGCCATCGCGGCGGATACCGGAGTGTGCGGTCCCCAACCGGACGCCCCGCCGGCGTAGGCGATTGACCGCGGCCGGTGACCCGGGACAGCCGTCGGGGCGCCGATTTATGAATGGGAGGCACCGCCCCAGCCCCCGTCCCGCCCACTCGTCGCCACCACCCCGCCCCGGGCCGCCCATCCCTGGCCGCTCGCGCCGTCGGGGCCGGTCGCCGGTCGCCGCCGTGGCCATGGCCCATCGCCCGCCGCCATGAGGCGCGGGGGCCCCGCCGCCATCGCCGCCTGCCTCGCCGGGGCGCTCGCCGTGCTGGCAGGACCGGGGCCGGGGCCGGGCAGTGCCACCGGGACCGGCCGGCGGCCCCCCCGCAGCTACGGGCACCTGGAGGGCGACGTGCGCTGGCGGCGGCTCTTCTCCGCCACCCGCTTCTTCCTGCGCATCGACGGCGGCGGCGGCGTGGAGGGGACGCGCTGGAGGGAGCGGCCGGGCAGTGAGTGGGGACCGGGGCTGGGATCGGGACCGGGGAGAGCCGGGATCCGGGAGAGCCCGATCCCGCTGGGTGACCGGGCTGCGGCAGAGGCGGGCGCTGCCGGGGCTGCACCGGGGAGGAGGTTGGACGGAGCTGCCTCGGGACGGCGACCGGACCCCTCCGTGCCCGGCCCGGAGAGAGCCCGCGGCTCTTCCCGCTGGGGGAATCTCAGCCAAAGCGCCTCCTTCTCCGGGGGAAGCGGGGCGAGAGCGGCCGGGACACGCCGCTCCTCGAGCACAACCGGCTCCGGCTGCCCTCGCCCCCGTCGCCGCACCGCGGGAGCCATGAGAGGGGCGCGGACGCGGGCGGGCACTGCCCGGGGATCCGGAGTTGCTTTCCCAGAAGCTGGGATGTCCTAGGGGGTCTCTCCGGGGTTCTTTGTCCGTTGTCATCCTGCCAACGCACAATGCCCCCCTGCCCTGCTTTCCTCATGGACCGGATCTGATCGTCACCCACRAAAACACTGTGGGCGATAAATGCCGAGGAGGAGGAGGGATGTAGGAAGTTTTGTGGTGATGCTGGTCCCAGAACGGGGCATCCTTCGGTTGTGGGAGAGCAGAGCATCCCCGTCGGAGGRTCCCACAGAGCAGCTGCTGCCTGCAGAGTGGGTTGGGACTCGGCCAGGGACAGCCGGGTGGGCAGAGGGACAGAGTCCCCARGGTCGTGGCAGTCACTGTGTGACTTCAGCAAGAGTCAGGGCTGCAGGTGCCCATCGGGGTGCAGGGTCCAGTGATCCTGACAGGGATGGGGGCACCCAGGGATGGGGACCCAGCTGGCAAGACAGTYGGATATGGGGGGCCTTGGGAAAGGGGGATGCCTGAGCATCCCTGACAGGACTTTGGGGTTTGGGGGTTGCAGCACCCCTCAGCCCGTGTCCTGGTCCAGCAGGGGCTGCCCTRTCTCCCGGCCAGCACAGGACATCTCCCAGCAGCCACAGGACATGGGAGCCAAGCCCAGCCCAGGGAATCCTCCTGCGGTGTCGGAGGCTGTCGGGACTCCCGACCAGGCACCTTGCCAGCACAAAGCACCCCAACACGTTCCCTGGACGGCGTGGCCATGGGGCCTGGCAGGCGGAGCAGCTCCAGGCTGTGCACGGGGCTCACTCTGCTTATCTGTGTGCGCCTGGGCTGGGCGCGGGCTCTGCTCCACAGCCCTCGCAGAAGCTGCCGGACCAGCCCCGCTGGCAGCTGCAGGGTGGCGGGGGATCTCTCAGGGACTCCCCCACCTCAAGCCCTGCCTCTGTCCCAGCCTCCTCGAGACCCTTCTGGGGCTAAGTGTGAGACTGGGAGCACTGGGAGCTGGCTCTGGCCAGGGCACCTGCGAACAAAGGGCGGCAGAGCCGGCCGGGGCGCTGCGAACAGGAGGGGGTTATTTTTAGAAAAGCACAAGTCCTTATAAATAGCAGCAGCTCCAGACAGTGATCAAGTGGGACGGATTCGCMGGCATTCGCTCAGCCCTTCCCCTCCGCTGCTGCTCGTCAGTGGCTTTGCTGGGTGCCAGTGGCTGCCGGCACCGGAGCGGGTGGGCTGAAAATCCCTGAGGAGCCGAATGCTTTGGGAGCCCTCACGCTGCCCCAGTGCCGTATCCACCCTGTCCACTCCCAGCTTCCCGCAGGCAGGCGATGCCCGGGAATGCCAGCAACGCCGGGAGGTTGGTGCCTGGTGAAAGCCGCTGCCCAGGGGACTGCAAGCCCCCACGCTGTGTGTGCCACCGCCAGCCAGAGCCTCTGCGTGCCCTCCCACCCTCTCCAGCCGGGGCAAATCCTGCTGCGGCTCCGGCCCTTCCTGCTGCCCTGCCCACATTGCTCTCGCTGGACATTCCTTCTCCCCTTCGCACTSCGCCGTGTGCCTGGCGGGCGACAGGGCGGGCAGCGGCACTCCGGGCCGGCCGGCGTGAGGCAGCGCCGGAATCCGAAGGTCCTGACGATGCTCTGGGTGTTTCCCGTGCCAGAACCGCTGGTCTGACCACATGCCTTTCCCATTAGCGGCCGAGCCGGAGCTCGGCGGTCGGGGCACACGCGCTCCAGCCCAGCTGCGGCTTCACAGCCCGGCTGCAGCCGTCCCCCGGGCTCATCCCCATGTCCTGCAATGCCCGCAGTGCTGGGCACGCGTGCCCACGCTTGTGCCACCAGGCAATCGGGCATCCGTGGGTGGCACCATCCTGCCCCTCCGTGCCTCTGTCCACCGCGTGTGCCGTCACTGCCACCCCCACGCACACTTTGCCCCTCCAAGAGCCACGCCAGCCTCAGTGCCCTCCGTGTGCTGGACTGGTGGCTGCGGGAGGCGGGTCAGGTCCCCGGGGCACTGCGGGCGCGCTGGGGATGGACACACGGGAGGTTGAGCTTGGCATCGCTCCCGCACAGCCCAGCTCCTGGAAGCGGCTGGACCTTGGGAAGGAGAGGAGTAAAGATCAAACCCTCCTTGGATCAGAGGTTCCCCCTCCCACTCCCAGCTTGGGCTGCAGCCCTGGCTGCTCTGGGTCTGGGTGAGGATCAGCGACTCTGTCCCGGTGGGGGAGCGCTGTGGCCACAGACCCAGCATTGGGGCAGGGGAGGTCGGGGTGGTCGCATGTCGCTCCCTGGCTCATTCCATGCTTCCCTGTCCCGCAGGCATCGTCGAGATCCGGTCAGTGCGTGTCGGCGTCGTGGCCATCCGRGCGGTGCACACCGGCTTCTACCTGGCCATGAACAAGCGGGGGAGGCTCTACGGGTCGGTAGGTCGGACGCTGCCTCCTGGGAGGGAGCGCACCAGGGTCAGAGGCTCAGGGCAGACTTGGAGCAGGGTGCTGGTTTCCCATGCCCTGACCTGCTCCCCAGCAGGGGACTGCACCCACCAAGCCCCTCTGTCCCCCGGGGAGGAGCTGGGGTCCTGCCCTGCCCCACTCTCGGGGTCCGACGGGCCCCAGCTGAGCATAGCTACCCCTCACCCCCTTCCCTCTCCTGCCAGAAGGAGTTCAGCCCCAACTGCAAGTTCACGGAGCGCATCGAAGAGAACGGCTACAACACCTACGCGTCACTGCACTGGCGGCACCGCGGCCGCCCCATGTTCCTCTCGCTCAATAGCAAGGGCAGGCCACAGCGAGGGGGCARGACACGCCGGCAGCACCTCTCCACACACTTCCTCCCCATCCTCGTCAGCTGAACGCCACGGGCAGATCCAGACGGTCCTGTAGGAAAAAATAACCACAAAACAAAAAAAAAAAAAAGGGTTCTTTTATTTATGTACATATCTATTTTTTGCTATTTATTGTTTTATTTTTAATGCATGGCAGAGGATGGATGTGGAAGGCAGATGCTCCAGACTCAGCTGCGCAGGGCTGGGGCTCTCCCACAGTTCTCCCGGTGCAGAGCCAGGGAGCGTGGCCAGAGCAGGGGCCAGGATCTGCTAATGGCATCTCTGCAGGGCTGGGATGTAGCAGCAGGTTGTCTGTGTCCCAGCACCCGTGGCAATTAAAGCTGTGTTCATGGCATGGAACAGGAGCAGGTGTTGGAGCTTTGATGGTGAACTTGGCTCGGGATGGGAGGGATTGGCTCCCCTGTGGTTGTGGCTGCAGCCACCAGTGTCATCCCTGCTGCCATTGGCRAGGAGCCCAGCTGGTCCCTTGCCACATCCAGCTTTTCATCGACCCCCACCCACCCTGCAGAAAAACAGCAATGSTGGTTCAGCAGCACAAAGGAGGGAGCAGAGGGAGCAGGAGCCAGCCCTGATCCTCAGGCAGACACTGCTCCTGGGCTGTCCCTGCCTGCCAGGCTGCAGCCCAACTCCACGCCATCATCCCCAACAAAAATAGAGCTGGGACAGTGGACAGTGGTGAGGACCAGCCCCTCACCTGGAGGGCAGCATGGCCAGGAATAGCACCTGCACCTCAGCCTCCTGGCCAGGGTACATCCCTGTGCCACCTCACACCTGCTGTGGCCAGCCCCAGCAGCCCGGTCACTGTCACATCAGACAGAGCAATGGCCCCAGCAAAAACCACCAAACTCGTTCCATTTCTGACCCAACCAGCTCCAAACGAGTCTGAGAGGGAASAGGCACCGTGTTAACTGTGTGGTGGCTGTGGTGAGTCCCTGCCGGGTGGGCAGCACCTGCCATGCACCCACCAGGGACTTTGCTTTGCCCGCTTGAAACCCATCTGAGCACTGCTCATGCATGAAAAATCATCCCTGAGCACCTGGGGGAGCCAGGAACTCCCTGTCACAGCTGAAACACAGCAGAAGAGGGAAGGTTTTTCCACGTTTCTYGTTCCGGTGACTAAACAGCAAAGCCTTCCCTCGGTGTCGGGTCAGCCGACGGACACACRCAGGTTCAGCCAGGACCTTCTTGCTGCCACCCACCTCACCAGCCCAGGCTTCTGGCTCAACCCCCGGCAGAGGATGAGCCATTAACCCCGACACACCAGTCCTGAGATAAACCCTCCTGTGAGATGAAAGGCGCCGCCGCGCTGCCCGGCCAAGCCAAGGAGGAAAAACAGTCCGGGCAAGTTGCTCCCTGCCAGCCCCTGGCCCCGGCACAGCTGGTGACACTTTCTCCAACAAACCAACTTCTTGTGTTCTGAAATGGCTCAAGAAAGGCCAAATCATCCTTCCCCTCCTATAGAAGGCTCATCCCTTCCTAGGAAGCTCTTGGAAGGGCCAGGTYCTGGGGTGATGCTGCTTTAGAAGACACCCAAGCTGTGCTGGAGCCAGCACTTTCCCCAGCAGCCCCAGCCCACTCCCAGCACCCCAAAAGCTGAGGGAGAGGCAGGGAACCCCCCAAACTGCCGAACCCTCCACCCACTCCCAGGGCAGCTCCTTTGGGGGCAGGTTCTCCCTTGTCTGCTCTGGCTCTGCCACAGCACAGTCCCAACACGTGGCACCATCACGGACCCCCAGCCCTTCAGGAGACCTCCTGACCACCCCAAGTCCATGGAAGGGGAAGGGTCTCCTGATGATGGATGGTGAGAGCACCAGGGCTCTGCTTCTCTCGTGCCTCCAGGTCGGGGAAGCAGGGACACAGCAGGGAGTCACTGCCCGCTCCGGTGACATTCTTGTCATTCTCCGAGCTCCAGCTCCCTCATAGAAACTGAGTCACAAACATACCTGGGTATTTGTCTCTCTCTCCTTGTTTTAATCAGCTCTATTTTAAGTAGCTTTGCAATACATTTTTTTTTTCTCCAAAATGTTGTTTTCCTGGCAATTACTCGGTCACAATGAGATTTTGCTGGTCCTCGTTCTGCTGCACACACCCAGTCCCATGTTGGCCCAGCAGAACAACCTGCCCCGGCTGCGAGGAGGGCAGGACTGAAGGGGAAGGAGGTGTAAAAAATAGAAAAGACCAGGCGAGGATGCTTCCAGCTGCGATCCTTGGCCACCTGTGCAGTGATCCACAGGCTGGCAGTGGCTCCCACCGGAGCTCCCGGCACGCAGGAGGGCTCAGAGAGGCCCAGCCTGCCCGGGGGAAGGCAGGACAGCTTGGTGGCCTCAGAGCTTACCCTGTAGCTCTCCTCAAATCATGCATAACGGCTCGCAGAGCTGAAATGTCCATTTATTGACAACAGTAATAATTTAAGATTATAAAAACCCCTTTCAGTGTTGAGTATCAGCGGGTGAGGCTATAAAGAGAAATAAAAGGGACTTGAGATGGGACAGGGAAGGATCCCGGGGTCTACTTGAGAGTTCCTGTTTCAGTGACAGCTATTGGTCCTCCCCAGACGGCGATCCTGGGGGAGGGGAGGCAGTATCCTTATGCTTCCGTTTTAGACTTCAATCTCCAAAGCAGAAAAGATAAGTATCCAAGGGGAGGAGGAGCAAAAGAAATAAAAGAAAGGGACCTCAAATTCAAACCCATACAAACAACCTTTCCATTTGGGATTCAACCACTCGCTCAGCACCTCGGGGTTCCCAGCCGGGGAGCGCAGCAGCCTCGCACTGCAATGGGTAAAGTCCACGCAAAGAGGATGTTTTTATTGACAGACAGAGCTCTTTTCCCCCCTTTTTCATCACAGAACTTGAGGCTTCTCATCTCTGAAGGACCCAGAGTCTCCGTGTCTTCAGAAATCAAAAGGAAATTCTGGGGGCTCTGCTCCTGCCTCGTCCCCTCCCCTTGCTCTGCTCTGGAAGCCCCTTTGGCTGCACGTGGTGGCCAGGGAGGGAGAGGGAACATTGGAAGGGCCCCGGGGACAGAGGGTGCGTTAAGATTCATGAGTTGTTCGATGAGTTTTCATTACTTGGTGAGCTGGAGGAAGAGGAGGAGGAGGAGGATGACGAGAAGTTCATCCCTGTGAGTCCTGGGGGGTTTGTGGCAGTGTTTTGTCCACTTAAACTTTTCCGGCAGACGGGACACGTGTCATGCTTTGGGGAGCAGACAGAAAACAAAACAAGAAATAYGGGAAACGGGATTAGAAACACAATAGGGGAGCAGCACTCGAGGAATGGGCTGGGATCACACTCCATCCTCCGACCAAAGGCTGCTTGTGCTCAGGCCTCATCATGGAGGCAGGAAAATATTTACAGAGGGCAGCAGGAGCAGACAAAGCCCCCAGTGCTGCACACTCACCTGCTCCAGCCACGGGACGATGCAGCCGTCGTGGAACAGGTGATTGCACGGTAACTGCCGCACGTTCTCCCCGACTGTGTAGTCTTCCTTACACACAGGGCACTCCAACCCGGAATCTGCATCACACAGGGAAAGCCAAGCCCAGCTGAGCAACATGCAAAGCTCCCGATTCAGGATCCATCATCGCCCTCCCCTTCTCCACTGCTGCTCCATCCCTGTCAGCAGGAAAGCTTGGCGCTCTGCAGTCCCCACAGTATCACCCCACTTCCCCCTGCCCTGGGTTTGCCTCATCCTTTCCTTCCCTTCTGCTTTTTTATCTCTATCCACACTGAACTTCTCACAACCTCCTCGGGGCAAATCCAACAACAATGCTCTTTTTTTTGTGCGTGTCAGTGTAACAGAGCCCCTTCAGCTCTCTCCCCACTTTGAAATGTTTTATGCCTCAAAGGTACAAGCAGACAGAATTCAAACCCCAAGGAAACATTACACAGAGCTTCCAGGGAGCACTCTGTGCACAGCTCCCTGGAGCAGACACGTACCTACGTGCTCCTGTGTGATCTGTATGGTGGGGAGGGCTTGGATCTTCTCTTTGTCCGCTGGCGGCGGTCCAGTGTTTTCAAACTGATTCAGTAACTGGAAAAACAACCGGCCAGGCAGGCAGAAGAGAGAGGTGAGCTCAGCAGCACACAGAATCCACTCGTTTCCTGAGCCAGGACATTTGGACCCTGCATTGCGGACCTCAGTTCCCATTCCTGCACCTGCAGCCCTTTGTTCCCCACACCACCACAGGTGTTACTCCTCCTGCAGCACTGCACAGGAGGATGGAGACTGTGGAAAATCYCAGTTTTACCTGTGTGATAATCGCATCCAGGCCGTTGGCACCCCAAGCATAGTCCATCGGATTTGAGTGCAGGACTCCCCTGAAGAACAAGGACAGCAAGTGAGTTCATCCTGGAGCATCAATGAGACACTGTCAGAGAGAGAGCAGCACATCCTCCAACTCACCAAGGGCCCAGGCCTAAGTTTGGAATTGTGGTTGGTGCAATAATTCCATTGACCAGCTGCTGGATAATTCTGAAAGACAAGAAAATCRGGATTGTGTAAGAATTAAAGTCTGCTGGCATCCAGCCCAGCACCCCAACACGAAGGGAGAGGCTGAATAAGCTGAATACTGTCACAGTACTGGGGGAAATTAAAAGTACCCTACACAGCAATTACAGTTTATGGAGTGATCAACCACTGATATAGTTTCAGTATTTCATTTGTAAGGGGACAATTCCTGACATGATGGCAAGGGGCTCCCAGGATGCTCTTACACAAACACTGTCTGGTGTTTTCTTCTGTTTCCCCTCAGAACAAGTACAAAAAACTGGCAAAAATTTTTGGCAAAAACTGGCAATGACCAGGGAATGTTTTCCCATTACAGGACAAACTTTGAGCCATGGTCCACATCACTACTCAGCTGAAACAGCCCCATAAGACCCGAAAAAGGCTCATATGGGGACATAGATGGCACCCACAGCAGCGCTGGAGAGTTTTGAGGTGCCACTCCCCAAAACCAGGAGAAAAATGAGGAACAACAGGGTTCCCTCCTCAGGCCCCAGAGCCATTCTCACCCTTCCAGTGTGGGGACACCCTCGTGCCTGCCCGAGGCTCGGCGTGTGGCCAGGCGGGCGCGGGGCTGCCTGGCTCCGTAGCGGTGCCGGGACTGGTGCTCGCGCTCCCGCCGGTTCTCCGAGTCCCGGTTGTCTTCCTGCTGCACGTTGGACCCGAAGGGAAACTCAAAGCTGTCGTCAAAGAAGCCGAAAGCAAACTGGCCATAGCCCTGGGGCAAGGTGAACAAGTGCTGATCCACGTTCTGGGAGGGAGGGAATGMAGAGAACAGATTGTGACAACAGGAGAAGCAGCTTTCGGCTCCCACGGTGTCCCATGAGCCGCCCACAGTGACCYCCACAGTGCCTGGGTGACACTGGGACCAGCACCCTCAGCAGCAGCTTGGTGAGGAACCCTGAAACTGCACATGAAGGCAGAAATTATCACAGTTCCCTGATTTCTCTTTGGTGTGTCACTGCTGCTTCCGAGCTGAGGCTACTGCATAGCAACACACCCAAATCCTGCTCTCCAAATCCTGCTGAGCCCCCTCACAACGGGAATCAGCCACGAGTGATGGTCCTACGTAACACACGCAGCAAAAATATGGTATGCAGAGATCTCAGGAGCAGCATGTGGAGGATATTAATTCCTCCTTTCCAAATTCTGTCATGATCTGGGGAACATTTAAACAATGCACTATTGAAAAAACAATCCAACAGCAGAGCAGAAGGTGTTGGAAGAGAGGAAGGACTTGCTCACCTCAAAAGGATGCCTGCTCTGATCAGTGGCTGTTGTAGAGGAGCTGGTCTCATTGTCAGTATTCCTGTGGGGAATGAAGAGTGCTGGTAATCTTCTCATAGCAGCTTCCAAGGCTTTTCAGCCCCACTCCCCTCCCACCCCCAGGGCAGGGGCAGTTCAACAGAATCTGATCCTCCCTCAGCTGCTGATTTTCTGATCTCCCTCCCCAAACTCTTCATTTTCCCACATCCTCACCCATTTCTCCCTACTCTATTAGATCTCATGAGGCTGAAGTGCCTGAACCATGATGTCAAGCAAGGATTTCCCCACAATCCATCTCAAACACACCAGCTAATCCTCCAGAACACCAGGAAGACTTAAGGCACAAACGCTGATCGCTGTGACCCCAAGACACGTAAGTCTAATCTTGAATCAAAGAAACTTCTCTACTGCAGAGGCACGTGACYCAACGGCTCAGGATATTGGGAAAACTCCTGATGTTGTCAGACTTCTGCTTTCTTTCAGAGCTGCAGGAACGTTTGCTGGTCAGAACCCAGTTCTGCATTCCCAGCACTAAAACCGCTGAAATTCAGCGACTGCACGACTCTCCCAAGGCCACGGGGAATCAYCAAAATAGTCAGGATGCATTTTCAGGCACCAGGGTTGGTGTGGTCAAACCAAACATCAGCTGGTAAGTGCAGAAGCCCCAGGCCACGCAGATCACCACAATCAGCAGGCAGCAACACCCACTGCCCCCAGCCCCTGCACTGCCCATAGCCCATCCTGGGGTCAGTCAGAGCTGGGACCCACAATGACTCAAACATTTTAGGACATTCCTGCTGCTCCTGCCACCAGCAGCAGCAGTGCAGCACAGAAACACAGACCTCACTGCTCCAGGGCAGAGTCCAAAGTCTCGGCCACAATGTTTTGCTCTTCATCCCCARCACAGTCACCACTCACACAGAGGTGTCCATGCACTCCCCATTCCCTCTCTCTGGGGTTATCTCTGCCCTGATGACTCACATCAGGTCACAGTTACCACACACCACAGGGAAAGCCTCCCTACTGCTTCTTTATGTTTGTTTGAAATCCAACCATTCCTGCCCCGCCCCTCAGCAGAGACGTCAGATGCTCAGGAGGACACGGCATTCCCATGGCAGACTGGCCTGTGGATGCTAACTCTGCCAACAAAGCACTGTATTCCAAAAGTGAGGAAAGATGAACCAAAACTTGGGCAGAAGCAATASAAACAGTGTATTTTATATCAAATATTGCCTTTGAACTACGAAGAGAGCAAAGTAGCTCAGGCTCACTCGAGCACCAGCCCCTGGGGCAGCACATTACCTTGGCTCCTCGGGAAGCTCTTCAATAAAACCAGACTCACACCGTGGGCAGATGTAGTCCTGCAGGAGAAGACAGGCTGGATGAGAGAAGGAAGTGGTACCTCAGAGCTGCAGGGTGTGATGGGGTGGGAGGGTCCTGTGGCCTGTCATCCCCAGCACATGCCATGAGAGACCCCAAACCCCAACATTTGCCTTCCTGAGCCAGAGAGACCACAGCTCGGGCCTGAGCCTGTGGGAGCTCAGCTTAAGAATGATGAGGGTGATGCTGATTAATCCTCAGTAYAGACACTTGGTGAAGTGAAAGTGAAACCCCAATGCTCCCTTCGCAGCAGCCCTCAGACTTTGCCACAGCTGCATGTTTTGGGGAGTAGGCAACAATGTGAGAATGGCAGCAGCTCAAGGAGGTGCTCAAGGAGGCTGAATGGCCCCTGTCACTAACACACCCTTGGGTTCACAGCACACTGGGTCATTCTGCAGCCAGGAGCTCACACTCCCATGCCCAGAGCTCACCACAGAGACCTGTGGCCACCCCAGTCCCCTGGGCACTGACTGCAGAGCACGTTGGGACASACAACCTGAGTGTGCAATGCCAGTGACAGTCACTTCCTCCTGATTCCTGAGGCCAATGAGGAATTTATCCTCTACAACCACCCTGTCCTGGGCAGCCCAAAATGCTGGAGACCCTGAAAGGGAACTGCTTTGCTTTCCAATGCTCGAGAAACAGTAGCACCACTGAGCCAATCCCATCCCCTGCCCCACAGCAGGCACACACCACCCCAAATCCCTGTGCACACACCACCCCAAATCCCTGTGCTGGCAGAGCCATGCTCAGCACAGAAGGCATTTAAGAGCTTCTAAAAATAATGCCACTTCCCTTTGCTGCTGCGTTGGAACTGGCACAGCCCTTAGCCAGACTGAGGGATTCCCCCAAGGAGCTGAGGCTGCTGATAAGGCCCTTGGGGTCATTCCTCTGGCTCCCACAGCCAACCCTGATAAAACCCCAGGGAAGGAGCCACTGCATGTGCCCTGCCTGCCCAGGGAGATACAGGAGCTCCACGGCCCAGGAACAGACTGGGAGAGGTGGCTGCTCCCTCTCCCACGCAGGACTCCCCATCTGCTGCTGTGAAACAACCAGCTCTGCACCACTGACACAGGTTTGAGCTCAGGGACTCCTGTGTGAGCCCATGAATCCTCTTCTTGCCCGTGAAATCCCCTTTGCTCTGCTTCCCACCAGCACAAACTGCTGGTGACACACATGGCACGGGGGTGAATGACCGTGGCCTGAGCGCCCTGCTCCTCTCAGCTCCAGGGAGCTGTTATGTGTTGTGTTGTGTGTCTGTGTGCACACAGCCAGCTCCCAGCACAGGGATCAGCACATTCCTCTGCAGCTGGAACAGCACAAATGTCAAAGTTTGTTGTTCAAAGGGCTGTTTGAGTCCCTCCTTTGGCAGCTCTGGGCGCTTCATCTGCAGATGGTGAGTGAAACCTGGGTGAACCTGGAGCCCCAAAACAAACTCATGAACTCACAGTTACTCAGTCCTAAACCCCCAAACACAGGACACACTCCCTGCCTGGCCCAGGTTGGCCAAGGGTACCCAGCTGGCACAGCCAGGTGTGCCCAGCCAAGTGCACACAACCAGATGTGAGCACGGCCCAGCACGGGGTGTTTGAACAGAAATAAATTACAGATATTCCCGGTTCCCCTCGTCCCCTGCCCACAGCCCTCGTGTGCTCGGCAGGAACACAGTCAGGGTTTGTCCTCACTCTTCCAAGCGAACTGGGAGCCCCCAGCACAGCCCACCCTAACCCAAACAGGAGGGCAAAAGAACAAATCACTCATCACAAACCATCCACCCCCGGCAGGGACAGCTCTGCTTGCCCTCGGGGGCTTTTCAAGATCAGCGTCATCAACCAGCAATGCCTTGTTGGGACAAGACGCGTGAAAAGTGTCAGGACAGAGACCGGCAGGACCCTCCAAAGCAAATTTAACATCTCTCGACACCGGCCAGAAGAGCAGGTGATCCACCAATYCCTCCCCAACATCGCACACTCCTTTTCCACCCACACCAGGGGGTGGAAAATCCAGGTTCGGCACACGCTGGATTTCAGTCTGTGATTAAAGCACCTGCCCAGGTGCCTACACARCACTTCTGCCTACGTGTTACCCCTGCACCTCCCTGCTCTCAGCCGCCASCACCGCGGGGCTTTTCTCGTGTTCATTAAACCCTCCTGAGGAACGACCGAGAAWCCCCCCCGCCACCCGCGGCGCTTCACTCGGCTCCGGGTAAGGTCACACTGCCCGAGCTGGGGGTGCCACACCGGGACCCTGGGGCTGCTCCCCGCCCCAGACCGGCTCCTCGGCGGGGCCCAGCCGTTCCCCGCGGGGCAGCCGGAGCGCTCGAACCGCCGGGCCCCCCGCGCCCGGTCCCAACAGGGCCGAGGGCCCCTCCCGCCGCGCCGCCCCCGCCGCGGCTCTCCCGGCTGCTGCCCCTCGGCCAGGCCGGCCCGCTCCCTTCAGCAGCCCCACTCCCCGCAGCCCCGTTGCCTCGCTCCGGATCCCGCCGAGCCCCGGTGCCACGGGTGGAGCCCCACAGGGCACCCCCCGCCTCYCCGCCGCTCAGGCCCCCTGGGCCCCTCAGGCCTCGCCCCCACGTGCCCGCGCCCTCGGGGCCCCCGCCCGGCCCTGCCCGCCATCCCGCCCGCCCCGGCAGCCCTCCCCGGTGCCCCGCTCACGGGAAGGCGCGGGGCGATCTCAGCCGAGCAGCAGTGGCAGAAGAACCGGCCCGGCTGCGGCGACGCCTCCGCCATCTTCCCTACCCGCCGGCCCCGCCCCCCGCGCGCGCCGCGGCGCCGACGGCGGCCGAGGGGGGACACGGGACATCGCGCGGCGCAAACGCGGAAAGGGGCGAAGGGATTCAGGGGCGGGGCTTATTCGGGGGCGGGGCTTTCGTCATATAAGGTGAGTGGGCGTGTCYTTACCATATAATGAGAGTGGGCGTGGCCTGAGAGCAGCGGGACTGGATCCCCCGATTCCGGGAACCCCAAATTCCGGGAACTCACCCCCAAATTTCTCCGTCTCCCTCTCCCCGGGGTCCTGATCCTTCTTCCAGCCCCCCCCCCGAGCTTTAAAATATCAGCTCAAAAGCTGCCTTACTGATCTATTTATATATTTATTAAAAGAGGAAAAAGTGAGCTGGGGAGAGGTTGAGTCCCTCGAAACGAGGAAAAAAGGGTGAAAATCAGCGAAAATCGCAGTAACTACTTAAAGTTGCAATAGCCACAAAAGAACTGTAATGTTCCATTTTGGCAGAAGCCTCTCAGTTTGGGGCTCAGTTSTCCCTTGGATACTGGCGGGTGCTGGGAAGGTTTTTGGGGGGTGAGAGGTGGAATCTATTTTCGGGATTTGGAGCTCGGTTCAGGGTCAGGGTTTCCCCAGCAGTTTTTGAGAGAACAGAGGGTCTGCCTGGCTCTCACTGGGGTCCCAAACCTCAAAGGATGTTGTGTAGCACCGCCGAGCTGGAATTTTGGGGTGGTGTGGCTTTGGGGTGAGGTTTTAGGATATCCATGCCATTGTGAGGTTTTGGCGGGATGATGAGGCTGCGGGGTGGGGTTGGGGTGGCAAAACAATGGGGTTTTAAGGGTTCTGCATGGTTAGGCTGTGGGATCTCGGCGTTTGAGCCCGCCACACCAGCCCCGCTCCCAGCAGGTGGCATCTTCAGCCCAGGATTCGCCGCTCCCGCTTTGCCGGGTGATGGAGCCGGGGAGGGATTTGTGGAGCCCTGGAAAGCTCGGCAGGTCTCTGCTCCCCGCAGGGATGGGATGAGACGTCCTAAACTGGTGGGACACAGCTCTTGAGGGCTGGGTCAGCGGTCAATAGTTGTGSTGCGGGAATCGCGGCTGCGGGACAGAGCTCAGCTGCTGATCGATGATCCCGGCCGCTGATGAGGCATTTATTTACAACCGATGAGGAAACTGCTGCTCCCGTAAACCTTTTATTCACGAGGTGGGTCCAGACAGTGCGTCCTGACCCAGCCGGGAGCCAGACAGAGCCCGGAGCGTCCACGCAGAGCCTGCGGCTCCGGATGGGGCATTTCACACCCCAAGGGAAGCTCCTTCCCCGCGGTTCTCCGTGCYCTGTTTGACGGTCGGAGGACAAGTTGCCACTTGATCAAATGAGCGCCGGGTGCCTGTGGGATGGGGAGAAGGGGGGAGAAAGGATCCGGCTGCACTGACTTTGTCCCTCTGGAATTCCCTGACGCAGGAGCTGTGGAAGCTGAACGTGGCAGCACTCGTTGGGATGCAAATGGCAGCGGATATGGATGCTCAAGGAGATAAGGGCAGCGCGCAGCAGTGGGAAATGTCCCCCAAAAAGGCTCCCTCGGCTGTTGGGGTGCGCTTCCATGGGGAAAAAGCTCCATGTCAGGACTGCAGCCTCTGCCTGTGAGCGACAAAGTCCCCTGCCCATCTCTCATAGCTGGGGCTGAGCATGGAGAGGGGATCCCTCTTCTCTGAGACCCCCAGGCAGCCCCACACCCTGATTTTRTCCCCAGCCACAATTTCTCTCCATCGAGGCCATGGGGGTCCCTGGGCAGGTGCGCCCCGTCTCTGCTGCCGCTCTGGCACCCCAGGTTTAGGGGATCTGTGTCCTGTCTCCAAGGAAGCTGCGTCTGCTCCGCAGAAGATTTGAGTCACCCGGGGAAGGATTTTCCCACGGGTGCTGCAGAAAGGTGAACTGCACCCTCAGCCGAGAGGGCTGACGAGGAGGTGACACCTCCCCAGGTAGTATCGAGTCATCCTTAGACAGAGCCCGCTCCCAAATCGGCCACCCCGCTCGGGAAGAGCGGCRGGCTTGGCTGAGGGCGGCGGAAAATCTCCCAGGGCTCCCATTGTTTGAGGGGGTAGGACAGGGTGGGAGGCTTCTCCGGCTGCTCGGAGTCACCATCCCATCTGGGCTGAGCTGTGGAGGGGACACGTGTCCCTCTGGGAACCTCAGGGGGTCACAGGGATCCCTCCTGCCCTCTGGATCCGTGTTCCTAAACTGGAGGCAGGAGGTGAAGCCCCCACGCTGCCCAAATTTTGGATGCTCACGGGCTCATGCCAAGCTCTGCCCTGAGCCCTGGGAAGCACAAGCACCTCCTGGAGCCAGAACAGCTTCCAGAGCAGTTCCTGCCAAGTGAGAATAACTGGTGCAGCTGGTCTCCCTGCTCCCCCTCCACCCCACATCATATATAATTGCCTATTTTAATTAATAAATTGGAGGCCACTCAAAGGAAAGCGGCGAGATTCCTTACAGACACTGCAAGGGATCGTCTACCCGCCCCGAGCCAGTCGTGTCACGGCGGATTTGAATCGGCCTCCTTTGAATTCGCTCAGACAGATCGGGAGATTTACATCCCCCACCTCATCTCACACCTCCGGCTCCGGATCCCGCCTGGCAGCGCTCCAGCAGCTCASGGTGACCCGGGAGCAGCGGCGCAGGCACAGTCTCGTCCTCACCGGCACCRGGCTGTGAGGTCTGGAGGATGCTGGTGGCGGGTGGTCCCCAGCCCCGCATGGCTCCGATCCCTGGTGGCCTCTTGGTGGTCCTGCTGTGCTGTTCGCCTTCCCCAGGGAGCAGCCAAAGCGCAGGAGCTCAGAGGAAATTCGTGGTCTCAGGGGGCTGCTTTTGGGCTCCACCAAAAATCCTCCTTTTCTTTTCCTTTTCTCTCTCATTGGATTCTTTGCCCTATTTTTTTTTTTTTTTTAATGCTCGGTTTAAACCATTGTTCTTCAAGGGAAATTTTAATGCGAAAAACATGCTTTTCTAACAACTGCCAGCCTGGGCCAAGCAATGAGTCTCTTTGGCTGACAGGGGCTGTGTGGCAGATG
>NW_026623550.1:314708-319600 GCF_030028575.1 Malurus melanocephalus
ATGGGATCCATGGGATGGGATGGGATGACCTTGCTGGCTCTGGCCACTGCTTTCCCACATCCCACCCTGCTCCACGCTGCCTGCCCCTCCTGGCTCCAAGCACTGGCGTTTCCCCAGCATGGACAGAACCCCAGAGCATCTCCATCAGTTCAGGGCAGAGCTGGAGGTGTTGCGACCAAAGATTTGAAAAGAAGAGACATTGGGCAAGTGTGGCTCTTGCTGGGGGCACCCAAAACACTGGAAAGGGAAAGGAGGACATTGCTGAGGAGAAAAGAGAGGGTGAATCCCCCCAGGGCAATGCTTCCTGTGACACTGGGGCCTGCAGGATCCGGGTCTGAGCATCAGGAGGGATCAGAGTTTGCTCAGAAATCAAACAGAATGGGTGATCAGATTCGGAGGGGCAGGTCTTGGGAATGTGTGTCAGCCTCCCGGCCCTCCCTGCACGCTGGCGCTCCCGCCCCGCCTTCCCTCACCCGCAGAAGTGGAAGTGTCCCAGGAACATGAAACGATTACTTGGCGAGGAGAATCCAGCTCAGCACTTCTTGGCATTTGTTCACGGCTTTTCATCTTCAAAGCTCCTCAGCGAACATTAGCAAACTAATCCCTGCAACCTTCCTGGGAGATAGCGCAGGATCAAGCGGAGAGGAGCGTTATCTCTCCTCGGCAGATGGGGAAACTGAGGCACGGGGCGGGTGACGCTGCCGCCCCGGGGCGCGGGGCGAAGCTCCGTGTCAGCGCTGGGGGTGGAGCGCGGCCGCGGAGGTGCAGTCCCGACACTCTCTCTCCCCAAACAAGCTGTGACTCAACGCGCTGGGCTGGAGCCGTGAGGATACCGGAGAAAATCCCGCCCCAGGGTCAAGGCCGCCGGCAGCAGCCCCGGGGCCGTGCCCTGGGCTCACGCCACGTGCGGTGCTGTGACCGAGCCTTGATCCCACACTAGTGCAGCACCCAGCCTGCCCGCGACGGTTTTTGGGGTCCTGTGGGCTCTGTCTGAGCTGTGGAGCCCCTCTCACCACTGCGGTGTTTGGCGGTGTCTCCGCTCGTGTGAGAGAAACTGGGGCATCCCACTGCGGTGAGGAGAGGAACGGGGCCAGCATCACCCGGATCCAACCGGGAAATGGCAACATCCTGCCCAACACCTGCCCACAGATCCACGCCGGTGGTATGAAACCTCTGCCCTGACCCTGGGCTCTTCTCCTCAATAGAAATTCTCCTTGCAAATTGCAGCTCTAATTGGTTTAGCAGAGTTTAATTAGCCTGAACTGATGAGAGAGGCGAGATTCCCTCCTTAAAGGAGCCCAGCAGCAGCACGCAGCAGCAGCTGGGGCGTGTGGGGGTGAGAATGGTTGGGTCTGAACCTTGTCCCAAAATCCTGCTGCAGCCCTGACCCAGCGTRGCACCAGTGCCCAGAGGAAAGGTCAGATGTGAAGCCGCCATTCACTGTGCTCCAAAGGGCTCCTTTGTCCCTGCTCCAGCGCCTCCCACCACCCSCAGCCCCGGCCCAGGGGCTCCTCTGACTCCCTTTGGGTGCCACGGGGCTGCTTTTCCCGCAGATCCTGGGCCAGCTCCTCGCCCCACTCACTCTGTGGGTGCTGCTGGGGCTCAGTCACTGCCCGGGGTGTCTGTAGGGTGCAGCGAGGCAGCATTCACTGGTCAGTGGAATTTTGCTCCCAGCTTTGCTCGAGAACCAGCCTTGGCCCCCGCCTGTGGCATCACTACTGGAAGAGGCAAGAGGAGCTCCCAGCGTGATTTTTCTGGGAGCAGGGCAGCTTTACAGGGCTCTGAGCCCCCTCTGGCTCAGGGACCCCTTCCCTCCCACCCTCCAGGCTCCTTCTGTCTCACATCAGGAGCCTGGCTGCTCCCTCACAAATGCAGCAGCGCCTGCTGCTCCGAGAGAGCGAGCGAGGTCTGACCCCTTCCCTGCCAGAGCCCGCGGTTGTGCAACCCCACTGGCAGCCAAGGAAAATCCCTTCCTGGCCTCTGCGAGCTCCTCTCGCATCCTGGAGCATGTGAGCGAGTGCATCACCGCCCGCCTGCTCACGGACATCCCGTTTGCAAAGTTTGGCTCCCCAACCCTCTGCCCTTACATGGGCAACTGCTCCGAGGCGGCCGAGCGAGCCCCGGTCACGGCAGCCTGGACGGGGCCAGGAGCAGCGCCAGGGCCAGCAGCTGGCTCTGTCCTTGTCCCCAGGACCCTCCACTGTCCCACACTCGGTGTGGAATGTTCCTGTCCCCGCTCTGTCTGGAGGTGCCCGGTGCTGCAGGGCTCCTGCACCTGCGGATGGCACCGATGGGGTAAACGCAGCCCTGCCCATTCCTGACCCCTCCCTGAGGGTCCAAGGGGTGCTAAAGGGAGAAGGGAGGGAAGATCAGCCTTGGTGAGAGCCAGCCTGCTGGCCAGAGGGRTGGAGAGGTGGCAGTGCTGGTGACACCATTCTCTGTCTGTGCTGGCACATTGCACCCACTGTCCCTGTCATGGCACTCAGGCTGCTCCATGTCCCACTGGACCAAAGCTGTGTCCAGCYCCATCCCACGCCAAACCAAGCTGCTCGGGCTGTGCTGGCACCACTCAGCGCCAGGAGGCTGCTGCTGGGCCGGAGGGGTGGTGCAGGGTCCCGTGGGCCTTGCGGCCGGGGCCCCTCTCCGAAAGAGCCCGGCTCAGCCCTGCTCAGCCCTGCCGAAAACATGACCTCAGCTGGGGCCAGTGCACGGGGTGAAATGTTCCTCAGCTGCGCGGCCGGGAGCTGGACAAGCCGCTTGGGGCTAGGGCAGAGAGCCCCGAGTCCCCAACGCCCTGCCTGGGGAGTGGGGTCACTGTTCCTAGTGCATCCTGACCCCTTTCAGACATCTGGGTGATCTCTTTGGGGTGGCACCAAGCAAGGAGCGAGGCCAAACCTCACCTGCCTTGCCCTGGGTTCTCTACTGCCATTTTCTGTCCTGCTGGGAGCCCCCCCAAACCCGGGAGCATCCAAACTCCTGGCTGTTCCCCAGCCCAAGGGAACTGTTCATGAGTCCTCGTGATGATGGGGACATCTGTGGAGAACAGGGGCTGCCTGTGACATGGGGGTATGGCCCCACAGTCCTTCTCCTTCCCCTCTTTGCCCAGCAGGGCTCGATGTGGTGCCTCAGTTTCCCTCTGCACCTTGGGGGTGATGCTCGGGTAGTGTTTGGGGAGCAGAGAAGAAAGGAGCCACATGTGAGCTCCACACTGTACCCCTGCTGCCAGTGCTGGGAGGAGAGAGATTGGGGTTCGTGCGAGGATGGGTGGGGAAGGCTCAGCCGTGCGGGGTCGGGCAGGGGAGTGCTCCGGAGTCCCCCCYGCCCCGGGGTCTGCCCGGACACTGCTCTGCTCCGCTGCACCCCGACCGCGGAGGGCACCCCCAAACCTTCGCCGGGGTGCCGCTCTCTGCCCTCTCCGGGGGACAAACGGACACGACCTCCCTCCCGCCCACTCGGTGACGATCAGACCTTCACTATCTCCCCCCGCGCTCATCCCCCCTCGCTGCCCCCCGACTCCACCGCCGCTGCCCCCGCCCCGGCCCCCCCGCGCCGCCCCGCCCGGTGATTCACGCCGCCCCGCCGCTTTATAGCTCCGTCGGCCTCGCCGCCGCCTCACAGCAACAGGTCACCGGAGCGCCCCGGCCCGTCCCGGCCCGTCCCCGCCCGGCCCGGCCATGCCGCTGCGGCTGGCGCTCTGCCTGCTGGCGCTCTGCAGCCCCGCCGCCGCGCACGGTAAGAGCCACGGGGGTCCCGGTCCCGCCGGGGGTCCCGGTGCCGTCCTCCCGCCCGGTAACGCCGCTCCCCGYCGGCAGGTGTTCGGGGCGGGGGCGGCCCGGCCCGGGGTGGCGGYGCCGTTATCGGGCGGCACCCCCGGGCACCGCTGTCCGGTCCCGCCGGGCAGATGCCGGGCTCTCGGCAGCGCAAACCCGCTTTACCGGGCGGAGCGGCGGCTGCCGGGTGCACGGTGGTGCCGCTCCGGTGTCCCGGTCCCCTCCCTCCCTCCCTCCCTCCATCGGGCGGGTCCCGTGGCTTCGCGGCGGCAGCGAGTGCCCGGGTCCCCCCAGGCGGTGCCGCGTCCCGGATCGCGGCGGTGCCGCTGCCCGGCGCCGGCATCCCGCACCCGGTGCGTCCCGGGGGATCCCCGTTCCCGGGCTGCGGGCGGCAGAATCGGCTCGGAACTGCGTGCCCTCGGTGGGACGGGCCGGGAGCGGGGCTGGTCCATGACCGAGGTGTGGAGTTCGGAGCTCGGACCCTCCCGGTTCCGCTGCCGGTGCTAGCGGCTTTCACCGATCCCGGGAGAGGCCATCCCGAGACCCCGCACCGGGGCTCTACCGACCCTTCCCAGCCCCTSGGAGCCGTGCGGTGCTGCCGGTGTCGCCTCCCTCAGCGGCGCGGGAGTTTCCACCTTCCCCTCGCACGATGCTGAGTGTTCCGTGGGGAGTGGGGGCCGCGCGTTGTTGTAACGGGATTTTGGGCTTGGAAGAGCCACTGGACAAATCCCGTGGAGGATAAATCCCCGGTGGCAGCGGCTGGGGCTGCCCGAGGTCTCCCGGCTCTGCTTCCCGCAGCCTGAGGATGCAGCCGGGCTGGGAGCCCCAAGAGCTGGTGGCCGAACCAAAATCGAAAATCGTGCGCGGGGGGTAAGAGGGAGACACAGGGGGTCTAAAGCGGGACGGGGCTCCTTTTTGCAAAGGGTGAATCCTGCTCAGGAGGGGAGCGACCCCCGCCTGGCAGCGCAAGACCCGTCCCTGCCCCCATCCCTCCCTTCTATCTTTCACCGTTTAGCAAACCTCAAGCGCAGCTAATGAGAGCACGAACCCAAATAAGCGTCACAAGAGGCTGGTTTGCAGAGGCGGAAATTGCAAAGAAATCACTCACAAAAAAAAAAAAAA
>NW_026623550.1:319630-323078 GCF_030028575.1 Malurus melanocephalus
AAAAAAAATCATCTAACTGATTCGCTGGTGGGTCATGGAACAAACAGGCTTTTGAGTCAGAGTGATCCTGTGCCGCGGGTCTGGCCCGCACCCAAGGGCTGGGGCAAGTGCCCTGTGCTCCAGCCACTGGCTCAGATGCTCCGTRCAGAGCCCGTGGGTGTCAGRCTCCTGTGCCAGGGAGCAATTCCAKCCCTCTGTGGGGCCACTGGCACATGCCAGGGCATCCAGCCCTCACAGTAATCACCAATTACCCCACTCTGCTCGCTGCCCTGGGCTGGATCTTCGTCTCTGTGGGGCCAGGCAGGAATTGGGCAGAGATGCAGGCAGGGCAGGGCATGGAGGATGCAAGCTACAAGGCTGGGCATCTCCCAGAGCATCACTGGGAGTGCTGGGATAACTGCTCCATCCCTGCGGTCCAGGTGCTGGATTTGGAGCCTCTTGACAGAAGGCAGCAGRTCCCAGRTRTTASGGTGGCCATGAGGGCACTGAGCTGSMATGCCAGGGACCCTTGGGGATGTSTGCTCTGGGACAGCTCTTRTGRCACAGGAGTGATGGGARCCAGCACAGAGCATCTCTACATTCCCCAACTCCTCCCAGGCAGTGCAGTGATCCTTGCACCTCTGCCCCAATGCCCATCCACTGCCAGGATCTCTCTGCCCTTCGTGAGGGCTCTGGCACAGCAGAGATCCCTCACCCTGTGCCCTCTCTGCAGGTGGAATCTGCTGGCTGCAACAGGGGAAGGAGGCCAAGTGCACCATGATCCTGAAGACGGGCGTGACGTGGGAGGAATGCTGTGCCAACGGCAACGTGGACGTGGCCTGGTCTAACTACACCTACCCAGGCAACAAGATCAGCCTGCTGGGCTTCCTGGGGCTGGTGACCTGCCACCCCTGCAAAGGTGAGCAGGCTGGGAGGTCAGGGGACACTGTGGGGCTGAGCTCTGCTCAGGGGGAATGTGGGGAGCTCTGGGGGCAACACTCAGAGTCTGCAGCGCCGGGTGATTCAGCAGAACCGAGCTGGCCTGTTCCTCACAAGACAGGGCTTTCCTTGGTGGTCTGGGACAGCTCAGARACCCCAGGGATTGCTGACCCCACGCTCCTGCTGCTGCAGCTCCTGGATGGACGCTGCTGCGGGTCAGGGCTGGCTGTGTCCCCCGGCTGCTCTCGTTTTGAGTGTATTTTAGTTGCTCTCCCAGTGGAGCGGGATGCATGACCCAGGTCTTGGCCGGGCAGCCAAGTGCAGGSAGAGGATCTGGGGCTGGCTGTTCCCAAGTTAACCCCTCTGCGCTGGGGCCTCCCTCCCCTGTCAGAAGGAAACTTGGTCAGGTTTTTCTAAGGGAAAAAAAGATCTATTTCTTCCCCTCCGCTGCCCCTCGCTCCTCCCAGCGCGTGTGTGAAATGGCTTTATGTAACGGGCAGTTCCAGAAGTGGAAACTCTCCAGCTGTGAGTTCCAGCCCCGCCAGATGTTTTGGCGTGTGCCGGAGCCTGCGGATCCCCCAGCACTTGCGTGGCTGTGTGAGAACACGCTCGAGGACCTGCTGCCCGCAGGAGGCAGGAGCAGGGCTTTAAAAGGTCATGTTGTTATTTGCTTAAAGGGGAAAAGTTCCTCAACAAAACCACTTCCCCCCCGTGCCCTGGAAACCTTGCCAGGGCCACAATGGCAGCTCCTCAGGCCTCTCCTGAGCTTAGGAGCTGAGTGAAACCCTGGCCCCAGCCCCATTTCTGCTTGGAGGGAACTGGGAGCACTGGGATCCTCTCCAGGAGCTCCCCTGTGCAGTGGGGACAGGCAGCCCTCAACCAGGAGTCTGCACTCCCCTCCCTGATCTCTGTCAGGAGGCTGGGGGACACAGGGGGGGCTGCTGGTGGCCTCAGACCGTGGTGGGGGTCGTGATTCCAGAGGTTTATTGGCATCTGGCAGCAGGATCTTTGAGGAAACCGCTGGAGAGCCTGGSCAGCACGTGCACCGCAACCCCCCACCCTCAGCCAGCCCCTGCCTGTCCCATCCAGATGGAGCTGGTGCCGCTCCTCACCAGGCTCCAGAGGCCTCGGAAGAGGGCGGATTAGAGAGAGGAGTTGTTCTCCCACTCCCCAGGCTCGTGAGGCTGGGAGAGGTTACTCCAGGATAAAGCAGGGCTGCGGCCGGGGATGGTGCTGGCCGGACCCCGGGGGCTCTGCAGATGGGTCTCTGGGGGGAGGTGGAATTCCTGGCTCCAGCTGCTGGGGACACGGTGTCCCCCCCARGGAGCCAGAGCAGGGGGAAGCCAGGCTGCAGGGCTGGGGTCAYGGGCGGATTGTCCAACTGCTCCAAATATTCCTTGCTGGGATATTCTGGGTGATCGGACTCTGTTCTGCTGGCAGTCTCGCAAAGTGGAGGGTGATGAGGGTCTCGTTTGCTGTGGCAGCCCTGGGATATGGAGCTGTCCCCCTCTGTCCTGGAGTGCCCCGGTCTCAGCCTCCCCTTCCCAGCTGTGRAAATCAGGGAGCAAAACGGGAAAGTGTTTCCCAGCAGGGAATTTCCCCCCAGGGACAGCTGGGCCAAGCAGACAGGGAATTTCCCCTTCTTCCTTCTCTTTGTCCCCTTTCTCTTTTGCCCCCTCCTCCTCCTCCTCCTCCTCCTCCTCCTCCATGTCTCTTCTGGTGGCCCATCTCCTGCAGGGAAATCCCCCTCTGTGCCTCCCAGAGCTGCCAGCACACACCCTGTCTGCCGGGATCCTTCCTGCTGGGGCTCAATCCCCGTTTTGGGAAGCTTTTTGGTCCTGCCCCGTGTTCCTCTTCGTGGGTGCCGATGGATCCTAGCCGTGCCTGGAAGCTCAGAGGGAGTTTGGCTCCTTTGGGATGAGAGCTGGGTGTGCTTTGGGAGGCAAAGGGGGGTCCAGCTGCCCCAGCCAGATCCCCCCATCCCTGCTGCTGACCCTTTTGGCTCTCCCTGCGCAGGCACCAGTGTTTGTGGACACCAGGACTGTCCCCTGCTCCCGCTGGCGGCGGCGTGGGCAYGGTCCCGGGGCGCTGGCGGGACCCCCTGAACCTGGCCCCCGCGCTGGCCGGGAGGTGACCCGGGGGGACAAAGCATCTGCCTGTCTGGGGACCGGCGCTGGCTGCTGCCTCCCGCTCTTGTGTTCCAGTCACGGAGCGAGACAGGGCCGGGCATTGTCTGCYGGGAGCGGCATTCCCGATCGCCCGGACAACTCGCCGAGCCCGGCTCCTTCTGGAGCAACCGGGGGCCTTGTCGAGATAGATTTTTTCCATTGCACAAGAAAAAGAAAACGTCTCCTTCCAGAGAATAAATAGATGGGAARGAGTGAGCTGGTGCTGAGCGGAGCCGGGGCTCCGGCTGGGGCGAGCGTGGAGTCGCAGCCAACGACCTGCTCCTTGGTGGAGCTGAGCAGATCCAGATGCTGCCGGGACAGCGCGGCGTCAGCGTGTGACCCGGGGTGGGGGCGTTTGGGAC